>NC_053155.1:124342222-124549722 GCF_016835505.1 Polypterus senegalus | reverse complement strand
ACAGCTTCCTTACAAAAGTTGGGCAGGTTTTATATCGAAATTCTACGCGTAATGGTCATAACTGGAAGCAGTTTTTCTCCATTTACTGTAATGGAGATGAGCTTCAACGCCGGGGCGGAGTTTCGTGACATCATCACGCCTCCCACGTAATCACGCAGTACATAGAAAACCAGGAAGACCTCAAAAAGCGCTGAAGAAAACATGCATTATATAATTGAGAAGGCAGCTAAACAATAAGAAGCGAAGCGAAAGTGACATATACAACCATATTCATGAGTTCTGCTACTGAAACAAAGCACATGTAAACCTACACTTTAAATTAAGTTCATAGACAGGCTGCGCTGGCGCTTGTAATTTAGTGCCTGCCCATATAAGGCCCTCCGTCAGCGCAATCCAATAGCAAACTGCCACGGGTAAATATTCACGGGTGAAGGACTGTGCTTATGGAGAGGAAGATGAGATGGTCAGGGTGGTGTTTGACACAAACTCAGCTTAAACTGCGAGAGAAAGTTTTAAGTGCCAGGACTAAGGTAACATTAAATACAGCCATGGACATAGCACGAGATGGCACCAGCACAGCTGGGAACCTTCGATGCATGTACACCGAGTGGCTCACGGAACTGACGAGTGCACAGATAAAAGGCAACAGTTCCAAAGAGCGCTGAACAAAACCGAATTACACAATTGAAAAGGCAGCAAAAATATGAAGCGCCTCATACATACAAGCATATTCATAAATCCAACTACTGCGGAAACAAAGCACACGTTGGAAAAAGTCAATGTCCCGCTAAAGGAAGACAGTGTAAAAAAAACCCGTGCATGCAGTGTGTCAGGTCTCAGATAAAGAAGAAGACGAGCTGTTTATTGATGCAGTAAGAAACGAATCGATGAATGAAACCTGTCATCTTTACAACGATTGACAAACACGGAATGTAACTTGAACACAACACATCCTACAAATACGAACCTGATTGAAAGAAATAATGATAATCAAATCCTTGATGACAGCAACACTCAGTAACACTCACAAAACAAATACTGTATATTGACAGTCATGTTACGCTATTTTTAAAATGTTCCCTTTTCTTTTCTAGCTTTTTAACACACTACTTCTCTATGATACGCTGGTATATATATATATATATATATATAACCCGATCTACATACTCTAATAATGGATACTTTATTCGCCATCAATGATTGTTTTGGTAAAGCCATACTCAGTGTATTCATTAGATGAACGGTAAAAAGTAAGGGCAAGGGCAGGATGACTTATTGAGGCATGCAGGCTGTAGTGCGCCAACTCTATCTGAATTGCGCGATCACATTTGAAAAAATATATCTTTTCAAGTTCTATTTAGTCCATATGTGTCAAACTCAAGGGTCGGGCCACATCCGCCCGGCGTAATTATATCCGCCCCGAGATCATTTTATATACTGTATTATTGTTATTAAAGCCCGGTATATGAAGCGCTGGTAACACAATAAACTACAGATCCCATAATGCAGCGCTTCAGCTGCCTTGCCAACAGTTACCGCGTTAATCAAGTCTACCTTAAGATGCTGCAAGTTATTGCGAAGCTAGCTCACGATGCTGAAGAGAAAAGTTGATTCTGAAAATAGAGCCTTTAAAACCGATGGGAGGCTGAGTATATGTTTACTGAACCCGTGTGTCTCATTTGTGGAGCTAATGTGGCTGTAATTACAGAATTTAATCTAAGACGGCACTATAAAACAAAACATCAGGGTAACCTGAAAGACCTGAATGCAATGCAGAAGATACAGAAAGCAGAAGAATTAAATAAGAATCTGACACTTCAGCGGACGTCTTTACCCGTGCACAATCACAAAGTGATTTCAATTGAGGCTGCTTTTATGGGAGACACAACCACTTGCCCCACTTTCCCTATTACCAAGTAATGTTAAACCAAGTCGTCACTACGGTGTTCCCAAATACGCACTTTGCTGATAAACTGAGCGCACTGAGTTTGCACGGCGCTTTGGTGACTTTGAAGAACAAAAAAAGTCCGTCTACATGCGGCTCGAACCTTGTGCATGTTTGGTAGCACATATCTGTGTGAGAAGCTCTTCTCAGTGATAAAGACTAACAAAACAGCACACAGGAGTCGCCTCACTGATGAGCACCTGCAATCCATCCTGAGAATCTCCACAACACAGAACCTCACACCAAACAGAAACGAACCTGTGGCCAAAAAGATGCCAGGCGCCCAGCTCTAAAATGACATATGAGCAAAGACAACTGAATGATTTGATTTGTTATTGCTGAAAGGAACACATTTTATTTATATTTCCAGGTTTTGTTATGCAGCATGTTCATATTTGAATTTGTATAATTTTGACAGGATATATTTTTATGGAGAGCAAAATCTTTTGGGATATTTAAAATCTAAGTTTATTTTTATAAAATATAAAATTACATAAGAGTAAAGAAATTTGAATGTTTGTTCTTTTAACGTTTACTTTATTTCTAACTTGTATAATTTAGACAGGATATATTTTTATGGAGAGCAAAATATTATAAGTTGTTTAAGGTTTGAGTTGATTTATTCAGGAATAATATTCCTGTCTGTTTTACCATTCCTACCAAAGATATTTCTGTCGACTAAATAAAAATTCCTTCTATTTAAAATTTAAATAGAACTTGAACAAATACGATAGTTCATAATATCCACGCAGACTTGCACGTAAGAGCGGGTGTCATCCGTTTTAACAAACAGCGTATTGCACTGATACTGAAATAGCTGTGTGTGTATATATGTAGATATGTATGTATATGTATATATATGTTTATATATGTGTGTGTGTATGTATATATATATATATGTATTTGTGTGTATATACAGTATGTGTGTGTATGTATGTATGTGTGTATGTATATATATATATGTATTTGTGTGTATATATGTGTGTTTATGTATGTGTGTATGTATATGTATGTGTATATGTATAGATATGTATATATATATGTTTGTGTGTGTAAATATATATATATATATATATATATATATATTTATATTTATATATATATATATATATATATATGACAACAACACTCATCACTCACAACAGTGACAAAACAATAACATTGACAATCATGTTACGTTATTTTCAAAATGTTTCCTTTTCTTTTCATTGCTTCTTTAACACACTACTTCTCATCTATTAAGCTGGTATTATATATATATATATATATATATATATATATATATATATATATATATATATATATATATATATATATATATATACACACACATATATATATATATATATATATATATATATATAAACTGCTCAAAAAAATTAAAGGAACACTTTGAAAACACATCAGATCTCAATGGGAAAAAGAAATAATGTGTTAGGAACGAAAGGATGCCAAATCGTTTGATGGAAATGAAAATGATCAACCTACAGAGCCCTGAACCCCTGAATACACACATATATATATATATATGTTGGGATAGTGCAATTATGGGTTTTAGGTTTCTTTGGCTGCACTGACCTCTTAATATCAACTAAGTGTCCCCTGAATGCTACAAGATACCAAAGCATTGTTGTTGATCATTTGCTTCCATTTATGGTCAATATATTCCCTTTTTTAAAATGGATACATTCTGATTTATAATGTGCCATATCATCATGTCAAGTTTATTCCACAATTATTATGTTATTTGCAATTTTTAAGACAGCTGCTAAAGCTACACATAATTAAGGCAAAGCAGGCATGCAAAGTCAGACATATGCTGCTGCTGCCTCAATTCAGAGCCATTACATTATTCAGAGTTGTACCTGTGTAACAAAGTTGTCATGAGTACTTCCATAGCTTGAGAAATTAGTCCTCACATGTTGAAAGAAGTTACAGAAGGCAGACAAAAATACCAGCAGATTTGTGTGTTATCTGAAAGTCTCCATGTTCTTTTTTCAGTATGAGGTGCCACTTGACATCATTATCACTAAAATGATTATTACTATTTCCATAATCATTTGATCTATGTACTACCACTAAGGTCTACATGACAAATCAATGAGAAATCACATTTAAATAAAAACAAATAACAATAAAATAATTAAATGTAGACTTTTTGATTTGTCTTAGTTATTTACTGGCTGTAAAAAATTTATGCTACTATATAGTGAAGACTGGCTTGGCAATGTTTCGAAATGCGTTTATCATGGCGTTGGAGAGTGGCAACATGTTGCATGTCTGTCACACGTGCAAATAAGAATTTCACAGTATATATGACTATATTAATGCTACTACTACTTCTAATATTTTTTGTTACAATGGAAGGCTGCATTCAGAGATGAAGGTACTGTACAGAATTTTAACATCTTTGAATGCAGCAGTAACTGCTCATTTGTTCAAAACTATGGCTAAAGTGTTTTCTGTAGTTATTTCTTACTAGAACAAGATGGTTTATGCCATGTGCACACACGCAACCACAAACTTCCTAACAGGGCTAGTTCAAACATCTCAAAACTTTAGCTGGCATGCAGTTAAAACAAAATAAATAAATAAAATCACAATTTATAACTTTTCAAATGTCCCAAAGTCTAATGTATGTAATCTGTTTGCGCTTGCATTTTGTTTTTGGGTTTTTATCCAGAGCTACATGGGTGATATGCTTTAATGTTTATTTATTAAAATGGGCCAATAGATAAAGTGTGGGATTTTCTAACCCTCCAAACTCAATACTAAAAGACCATTATCCCCAATAGCTCAATTTTCAGCCTGAAATCAACAGCTGCCGAAAAAGCCCTTGTCACCTTGCATTACTTCTAGTTGGAGGGGATACGAATCTGGATGACCACAGTTGCTGATCTCATCATTTGAGAATGTTAGATTTGACAACTGAGTGACAGTTTCCCACCACAGTTTCATATTTACAAAGCTCTGTGAGTTCACCCCTTTTTCTGACAACCAATAATACATTATCTGACAGAGCCAGTGATTGTACAAAGGCTCTACAGTTACAGCAAGTTCAACTTTCATCTGAGGTCTTTTTTTTTCATTCTGCTGTGGTACATAAAGCACACAATGACAGAAAAACAAGTCTCAATTCTATTCATCGGGTCTAAAACACCCACATTCCCTATACCTTGTAGCTTAATTACTGTATATGAATTATACTTCTGGGTGATCACTTATTTGTTGTCAGCTCTCCTATACACTGAGCCCACTCCTTTGACTTAAGACAAATTTAAACCGGTTTGATTTTGTCAGGCAAGTCACAGTGTATGTCACACTATTTGCCTAGTGATCAAAGGAGCGCTTCTCGACTGCCTCTGACTTGTTAAGATTATGTAAATGAAGTCTGCGAATGAAAAAAAATTACTGGTAGTCATGTAATGTGACATGGCCTAAAGCTAATTAAGTATATTGAAATTAGAATTGAGAGTTTTAATGCTGTCAAAAAAATGCTGGCATATTTCAGGGACTTCCCAAAGCACCCTTAATGATAAGCTCATGGAGTTAATGGTCTAAAAGTGGAACCTTTGTTCAAATGTAATTTAAAGCTAAATAATCTGCATTTACGGTCTTTGTGTTACATTTAAAGATTGCGTATATTGCTTCATTCAAAAGGAGATAATACTCTTTATTCAGACATGCCTTTTTGTATATTTTTCTTTACACTGCAGGTTCACACATATAGCAACATTATTGAATTTGTCCTTTTACAAATCAAGCAATAAACCAAATGGTAAGAGATTATTTTATATTTTACTTTAAGATTGATATCTTAGATATGGCAAGGCACAAGAAATAACTAAGTATTTAGTGGGTGAGAAATTAGCCACAAAGGGCAATGGAGCAGAGAATGAGGAAATAAGTGAGTTCCGCTAGACTCAAAGACTAAGGAACAAGCAAAAGAAATAGTAGAATTGCAGGAGAAACTGAGATAACGTCTGTATATGTCTAACAATCCATAAATCCAGAAAACCACCATTGACTGTTTTTGAAATTATTTTCTCATGGAAATGTTGAAAGGGACCACTATGGGGAAAAAAAAATCAGCATAGTCATTAACTTCTACTAATTTCAACTCAAAAAGCTAATGCTGGGCAAGTCTTTCCGAAACCAAAAAATGTATAAAACCAGAAACCTTGCAATCTTGCCAGATTAGACATTAAGTTTAATTATTATTAAATTAATTGAAACTAAAACCTGTCCCAAATACTTACTTCTTTGTATTACTGTGCATGCTTTATCCTTTATCAAATTTCTACTGTGTATAAATTTCCACTACATTTTTAAATTTTACTTTGGGAAAACAAATCCCTCAACAGTAGTAAAACAAAGATCCACTGACATACTATCTTACTGTTCTCTGTAAACGACCTAACGAAACCAATCCAGCAATGATAAGGATTAGCATTGCATTTTAACACCATTTCTGGATGTCTTGCCCAGTAAAGAGTTAATGGAAAAACTTTCAATAATTACTGAGACTTGTTCGGGTTTCACCATAGCTTTTAGTTAATATCCTTTCAGTGGGATTAAGATAACCCTTCTCTTTGAAGCTCTACCAGACTCGCAATATACAGGACACTCGGTAAGCTGGAATTACACATGTTAAAAAAGGCTCAGTTAAAAATTAGTGTATGTTTATTCCTACTAAGTCAGCCTTAGCTGCAGCTATATGCATACAAAAAACAATGCTTGTCTTTGTTTCACAGCAATACTAATGCATGTGCAAATGCAGAAATTCAATATACCTTCTTTTTCAAAGATTATAAACCACGTCCGTTTTTAGTATTTGACAACATTTGGTTTTAGCAAAAGTGAAAAGAATTTCAGTTGGAAATAATTGCACGCCATAAGAACTATTTATAAATCAACCCAATTATTATTTGTTTTATATACTCATTTTCAACAAGAGAATGAGGTTTAATAAAGGAATTCTTATGGCTGTACTGTAATAAATAATGTCCACTTATAGGAACCAATGGTGTCCTCTTTAGCACTGCTGTTACATATTTCTACAGTAATTTGTTTCAATTCCCACACTAGTACTACTGAGCTAACACATTCTCCCCAAGTCAGATTGAGTTTATCCTCATGGTACTTTCCTCCCACATACAAAGTGCATGCGCCTTTGGTAAATGGAGACTCTAAATTGCCTCCAAATTAATGAGATAGGGTGTGTGCATTAGCATGTCCTGACTTGGACTGGCACACGATCCAGTGTTAGTACTTGCCTTAATTGTGATGCAGCATCATGGCTTAAGGAAGTGTGTACGTCAATGTCTTTATTTTCTGAACCTGCTATGTTAACTACAGAGGCACAGGAAACAGGGCCTAACATGCTAGGATCCGGGTAAGGCAAACAAAATGCAATTCCTTCATGCGTAAGCAAGCTTACCAATTATTTTAATGTGCACAAGCTAGGGATCTGAAAGGAAACTATAGTGCTTAGGTAAACCATCATGCTTGCAGGAATACGCAAACAATGGTTAGGCTGGGAATAAACCCAGGCTGCTGAAGCTGTAGGCAGTAGCAATATCCTCCATTTCACCATGTTACCCAAAATATAATGAATAATATTTTTTTAATACAGACACAACAAAAACTCAAAGTGTATCTCTAGGATAGCTATATACATAACATATGGAGTGGGCAGCAACAAAATTAAAGTGAAATCACGGTCTGAAGGTGAAGATGAATCTTTATTACTTTAACTATACTTTTAACTACAGGATTTTAGAACCATTACCATATTTAATGATGTTTTATTTGTATAAAATGCACAAAGACACAGGGAGCAAAGCAAACTGCATGTGAATTTGTGCAATCTTAGCATATAATCAAATAAAAACATGTGTCTGTAAAACCATTACAGCACAGCAAAGAGCGCAGTAAAGGGTTAAAATGGTGAGAGTTCAGCCAGCCCTGTGTTCAGAACAGTAATATGCAAATAGGAAAATCTGAAATGCAAAATCTCTTACTGTCAAGAGATACACTAAAGGAAATATATAAGGAACCAAACGCAACAGACAAGAATGTGAAGTCATTTCCAAGGGCAAGCTCTAAAAAAAACCCTAAACTTTTACCTCTATCAGTGGGGTTAAAAGAAAAGCCTACATCTATATATGCACAACACTGCTCATTAGATATTCTAGCTCTCTTCCTGCTTTTAAGTGGTTGTGCATTGGATAGGATGGGGTCAAGACTGCTAGCTTTTAGTTCTGTCAAACTGTATTATGATAGTAGATTACAGTAATCAGAGCACATAAAGGTCACAAATATGCATTACTTGAAAAAAAGTCTATAAGGTCAATGTGTTTAGCCCATTAATGCCTTTGAACATGAAGAATAAAGTATAAATTGTTTTAATATAGTATTGTATATGTATTATGAAATAAATTTAACTCATAATGAAGATTCCAACAATCATATTGGCATATTGTTTGTAGTTCTTTTTCATTCATTTCACTTTTAAAGTTATTTTTTCACGAAAGATAAAAAATTTTAAACAAAATTTCAGATTTTCTAAAATTGTTCCAATTAAAACTTTCATAGGTATCTATAAACAGATTTTGAAAACCACTTAATGCACTTTAGGGTACATTGCAGCTCTAGGGCCAAGCCAGAAATTAGTCTTAGCTTGATCGTCAGCCTATCAACAAACTATCACAGTTATGAATGAAGAAAATATACTGAGAAAAGCAAAACATCCACTGAGAAAAGACTTTCCTCACTACGGTTTCTTTTGCCTACAAGAATCACCAATACAAAGTGTATATTTAGTTGTGAAATTTTGTGATTTTCATCTTGGCGATAGTATCTTTCATTCTGTTCCATTCAAAAGACTCAGATACATCATTGAAAAAAAAAGAGAAAAAATATCAGATCTCTAAGATGACAACTACAGTCATATCCACACAAAACTATGCACTGAAGGTATTCTTTTAAACTTCACAAAAAAATTCATTTACTGTTCTACATGGGGTCAACATTTTAATGATTGTACTGCTTTTCTAAAAAACAAAATAAGTTCAAGTGGGTGTTTATATTTCTGTACATTTACTGCTTAACATAAAATATATCTATGTAAATTGATGTCTGTTTTACTTTAGTTCTTTAGTTTCTATTTTTATGAAGTATTCTGCTCATTTTGAGACAATCAGATACATGCATAATGCATGTTTGTTGGACATGCAAATAAAGAGTTTCAATGTACGCATATGTGATATTACTACTACTACTACAAATGTTGTGCTCACGATTTTTAATCTTCTGATTATTAAAAAAGCATCCCCTAACCATACTACATTAAGGTTGGTGGGAGTGTTTAGAGATGGCATGCAACTAAGGAAGACCAGAAATGTTTGCCTTTCGCATGCTTTTGTCTATTAATTTTTGCTGAATTCCATTTTTAAGAAACGATAGCCTATCATGGTAGTATTAGCACAGGGCATGAATACTAGGACACTCCAATCAAGAATTTGAGCAATGTTTCAACAAATGCAAAATGTTGCACAGTAACATAAAACCACACAGTTAAGCAAATAATATAATATTTTGACTCACTACAGCTATAAAGTGTGGTGTAGAAACTATGGAGCTGGATTTTAAAACACAAGGCTGCAAGTGAAGTGTAACCTCCACTCTGGTATCCAGAGAAAGTACAAAAAAAAATGAAAGAAAAAAAAAAACAAAAAAGTGCTTCTGGATTGTTTTTGCTATAGAAAAAGATTTTATATAAAGGTTTTTAGTACACCTGGTATATATACTATTTATTTCATATTACTGTGGTCTACTTATAACAAAGAAAAAGTAGAGAGAGACACATTTAGAAATCTATTTTTTTAAATTACTGTGATACTAAGCACTCATAAATTTTCCCCCTTACTGGATTTTAAATAATCTTTTTGATAGAGGAATTATTCTGCTTCATTTTCATTTAGATGACTGCATGTAAATGCAGCTCACTATATTTGTGTGGTACATCAATCCCAAAACTCCCCAAACCAAAAATGAAGTATAAAAATTGCTTCTTTGATGCAGCCTTAATTAAAATAGTCATTATAATGACTTTTTTAAATATTTAAAAAAAAAAAAAAAATAAAATACTCTGGAGTCTTTTATTAATTAGTAATTACTTGATTTTTTCTCGAAACACGAATCTTCTGATACTCATTCTTCCCTTTTTCTACTTCCCCTTCTTCCTCCTTGAAGCTACTGACATTTTAAAGTTTACCCAGGCCAAGGTAAATACTCCTCTTTGTCCAGATTCATTTTGGCACACCAAGTCAACAAATGTTCGCAAGGTGTAATACATGAAGATATCCAATGGTTTGAGGGATTCATTTTTATACATATGGGAAGTCCAAAAAATGACCACTTTAAATTGAAACATTCTGGGCCTGTCATTAGCTAGTCTGTCCATTTGCAGTGGAAAGTTTTATTTTTGCTGGTTTAACTTCTCTGCATTTTGTCTGCTAACATTTCTTCTTTCTGTGTTTAAAACCTGCTGTGTTTTGATAGAGAATGATCAAGTAAAACAGAAAAGATAAAAAGTTACAGTTCTATGCTTTTTAACTAAAATCTTGATTAATATTGCTACATTCCCCAACAGTGCTTCATATATTGAATACCTGTTTTCCTATTGTCATGTTCATTATATGAATATGGAAATAACAAATTGATTATAAAAGCATTACTTTGTTTTGTTTATTAGTAAATATTACTCAAATTAAATAAATTAATTGAAATGACTGAATAACTGCAGTTTCAGGATTCATGACCCTCAAATGGAATATAATCGTTTCATATGAGAAACTTTGTTCATAAATTGGAGAATCCTGGTGTCAGACATATATCACTGTTACTATTGTTATCAGCTAAAAAGTGCAGAAAAGATGCAGTATTTCAGCTATATGTAGAATAAAATCTTTAATCACAACAATCTAAAAATTAAAAAAGACATACAATGAACATAAATTAATTACCCTCAACACATAAAACAAGAGAATGAAACACCCCCCAAAAAAGCATGAGATAACAGAATTTGCATGCCTCCAAAAGAAAGAAAAACTACAGATACTCTGTTTATTATGAAGAAAGACAAGTACATTTTGCAAATTAAGCTTATGCAGTATGAACATTTGAGAACTATGATGCTACCAAGTTTATAATATCCACTGTAAAGAATAGTGAAAAAAAAATGAAATGTTTAACTACAAATCCATTTTATTTTAGTGCCTCCCATCTCAGGAAATTGACTAGCTTAATCATTATGTTAAGCCTCATTATTGTCCTGTTTCCATTTTCAATCACAAGTACATGTTTTTTTCCTCTAAATTGCACTGCTAAGTGTTGAACTATTTAAAGCAGGCGACTACAGTATTTCATTTGAGGCAATTCACTACCATCTGAATTAGCAAATTTCAGTTTCACATGTCTTCTGTTAAATATATGAATAAAATATGCTGAAGCTGCACTCTAAATAAAATGTATAAGCACATGAAAACAATTTAAATGTTATATATGACAATATTTTTTACTAAGTGAGTCTAGTCTACTGTAATTCCTTTGTAGTGTTGTGGCTCCCCTATCTTCTGATAAAGAAACCTCAGAAACATAAATTAGTGGGGCTCCACCCAAAAAAAAGTTCATAAAGTTGAAAACTACCAATCTGGTAGCTTCTGCCGGCTTAGTTTTCTTAAAACTATAATGAACTGTGACCAAATGCAAAATGTTTATTTTTCAACAGTAAAATACTTAATTATAAAGGATATGTAAACAATAATCAAGCTAAATGTGTAATAAAATATAGGTTTCTTAGTTTAAAATAGCATACTTCCTTTTAGGGAAATACAATTAAAACAGATTCTGGAGACATCACAGAAAACCTTCAAACTGTGGTTTCATCCACAGTTACCCCTACTTGATGCTATTCCCTTTTAAATCTCAAGCCAACATCTTATTAGGTGCTGCTTGTCATGGAACGTTAGAAGACTGAAGTCTTTATCACTGAAGCACCCACAAAACAGACTGAAACAATTAGGTACTTCTCAAAGTCATAAAGATCTTTTCTTCAAGTCAGGGTAAAGAAAATAATGAGCTGGGTTTACTTTTTTAATGTTACCTTAAGCATGATTAAATTCAAAATAAAGATAATCATAACATTCTCAAATCTACCCAGTTCAGTACAGGGTCACGAAAGAATGTGGCCTAATCCAGCAGCACTGGTTGTAAGGCAAAAAAACAAAGCCCTGGACAAGGCACTAGTTTATTGTAGTGTCAGCTCAACATAAATACATACATCCCTTCACACTCACCATTTAAGTTAACTGGCATGATTTTGTTGATATTACAGGAAAGCTTGAGTAAGTGGAGAAAAATCTAAGCAGATATGGAAAAAGTGTAAAATCCACACAAACAAGCATGGACTTCAAAGCAAGGATGATGGGTCTATGAGGCTTCTAAGTACACCTGTTTTCAGTATAGTTTGAATCCCTCAATCGTTTACACTAACTTCCTTTATTTTGCAGGTTACTTGCACAACAATGCTAAAAACAAAAGTATAATTAAAAGTAGAAAGTCAATAATTTTCCTCCATAAAAGATACATGAATACATACAGTATCAGTGACCAGTATCACCTTTCTATTACTGCAAAAAACATTTTTGCAGTGGACATTTATCAGTAAATGTAGTCCCCATAATCCATTGTTTCTATTTGCAAAACACAGATGTACAAACACAATATAGCATTTATAGTTAAATATGCAGTTGTAAAATAATTGATTTGTTATTATCCTTAGCTATTAGAAATGCTATTAAATGGTTTAAAACATGAAAAAAACATCATGTATTCTTTTTCATCATTCAAAAACAAAACTTACAAAACCAAGGGTAATTAGCTTTGTATTAGATTACAGTCATTTGAATTTTAAAATTTGTGTCCATTATCTAAAAATGTATATGGATTTACTGTCAAACAGATGGACAGATTATAAAAATATAAGTAACTGGAAAAGCGATATATTAATATTAAATTCTCCACCACTATCTAAGATCAAGGTTCAGGCTTTACATGCACTATTCTAGTGCTGTATAAGTAAAGGTAACTACTGTAATTTGTATCAACTAGATGCAGCAACATATTTTGGCTGCTGGAGTACATGTGCTTGAAAATACCATCAATGTGTCAGGTTTCAAGAGTATGGTTGCTGATCTTATTGCTAGAGAATGTGAACTTACAAGACTAAGAATCATAGAGGATGACAAACTACTCAATTCTGTGGTGAATTTCCTGCAAACCTTTACATTTCCAAAGTATCATACGCCCAACCGACTTTCTAAACACCAATAATGTGCTACCTGACTGTGTCAATACTGTACAAATGCTTTCCAGGTGCAGCGAGTTTAGTCACAACCTTTGTACTTTTTTGTTCATTGTAACATAGTATGTAAAACATAAGACATCAGAGAAACGAGACTCTCTTCTGCTGGTGAGGTCTAAAACGCCTGCATTCCTTATACCTCATAGCTGAATTATATGCATTGTACTTCTGAGTTAGCAATTATTGGTTAGTCTGAATCCTAATTTCCCATGACAAAAATCAGACCTTTTTGATTTTTTCAGGCAAGTTGTAGACTGGTCAGACTGAGTCACTGGGGATGTCAAACTACACAACTGTAGGTCATAGGAGAGTGTACAGCTTCTACTGATTATGTAAATTAAGTCTGAGACTGCAAATTACTGGAAAAATTATTTTGTGTGACTTAAGAAAGTCTGATTGTACCTACAGTGAAGAAAATCTATGCAAATTATAAAAATGTACTTATTTTATTTATAAAATTAAGCTGATGATGACAAAGAGAGCTAACAAATCTATAAAAATATATCTAATTTATTTTAATAAGGGCTCCAGGTCCAGATTAGACTAAACCTACTATGGGGAGTTTGACACTGCCCTAACACCTTTTGTGTTTGTAAGAGTTACTTATGAAAGCTTTGAAATCACTTCAGGTTTGTTTTTTGTCGGACGTCTCCTGACACACTGGTAACCCACAAATATAATGTACCGTACGACTCATCTTCATGTTGAGTTATGCAAGATCTCAAATTTTTTGGGGTTACACACTATTTGACTCTCTACACCAGGGGAGTCAAACTCCTGCCTGGTGGGCCACAGTGGCTGCAGGTTTTCATTTTAACCCTTTTCCTAATCAGTGACCAGTTTTCACTACTAATTAATTTCTTTTCTCTTCATTTTAGTAGCCCTGTTTCTAAGGATTCAGTCCTTTCAATTATTTTCTTCATTAAATGACGGCCAAACAGAAATGAGATGTGAAACGAGCCAACAGCCAGCTAAATTGGGGCTTCAAACTATAACTAATTTCACTCTGACCAGTTTCTTATTGAGAAGCTTATTCTTGTTGTTAATTAAACTTGTTATTTAATTCAGTAGCCTGTTGCTGCTCTCATTCTGCCACAACAGACATTTCCAAAACTGTTGATTTTTCTGTTTTTTCTAAGAAAACCGACAAAATGTTTTGGTGACCTGAGAGATCAACTATTACAGAGACCATCACCTTTCTTTATTTTCAGATATTGTGTGATGGGCACAGGTGAGCTGGTCATGTGGTGGCCTGTTTTGTGTCTCATTATTGTTTGGCTGCTAATTAAGAAAGAAGAAACAACTTAGGGGCCTGAGCAAGTTAATTAAAACTAAAGATAAAGAAGTTAATTAGCAGCAAAAACTGGTCACTAATAAAGAAGATTGTTTAAACGAAAACCTGCCACCACTGCGGCCCTCCAGGACTGGAGTTTGACATCCCTGCTCTACACCCAATAAACCCCTCATACAGTGCAAATAACAGACACCAAATTTAGGCCATTTCTGGACCATACTTTGTTCAGAAAATTACACCTTTATGACAAAGATAACTGATGTCTTCACCAAAAATGATCAATGGAACTTGCAGTTCTACATGTCACAATAACCAACCCCAGGGATTCAACTCCTAATGGAATACAAGGAGTCAAAGTTATTCCTTCTCACAAATTTTTGAAAATGTGAGGATCAGTTACATAGGTGTGAGGAGTGTTGTTTTATGCTATTTTGAGGTTGCCAATAACAAATATGATAATATTTTTGATATGTGAATCTTTATCAGTGGACCTATCCCTCTAAAAGCCACTCCCAGAAGGTTAAAAATGACAAATATCAAACATAAGCATGTGGGATATCGTCCCTATTTTAAGGTCAGTGATTATGAATATGGTATTATTTTTGATCCTTTACTACAGATCTAGCCCTTTATGGATCACTGTCAGAGGGTGAAGAATGAGAATTTTGTATTAAAATCAGAAATATCTAGGCTTTAAACATTTAAATTGAATCATACATTTTAATAATTGAAATATTTGACAAAGCAATTTTTGTTTACTTCCACCTTATAAAGTAAATAATTACATTTTTTATGAACACTACAAATAAGGGTGGCTTACAATAATTCATACGTTTTATCTTTTACATTAGAGAATTATTTATATCAAATTCACGGCAAGCAGCATGGTGTCAAATCTGAACCACTAGACTTTAAACCTCAAGGCGGCTTGTTCAATTGCAATCCCTGTCTCACTGTGTGACCCAGAGCAAGTCATAAAAATATCTATGAACAGTTTAAAGATATTCTGACCTTGCAAGCCACCTTGAATAAAGGCATTAGCAAAATGCATGATGATAGCATTGCGTATAAGCTCTGATAGTAGGTATATTCAAATCACTGACTGGTCTCAACACAGTCAATAAGCTGAAAGAAGATCCATCCTCAACTAAGCAGAAAATTCAATAAAAATTATTTAAATCCATGCCACTGTACACTAAAACTGTCCTCAATCATCGCACACATGTTCCCCCACATACCTGCTCTCCCTAGAACAAAAAATAAACATTCCTTTTAAGCTCATAAAAAAGTGTCCACAGGGATGTTTCTTTGGGCATGACATTCTATTTTAAGATTTTCCACATATTTTCCAAAAATATTAAGGAGAGAGACTACAAAGAGCGAGAGACAGAGAGAGATGACACATTTTTCAATACTGGATAATAGTGCTTAACTTTCAATATTGTTTAAACAAACAAAAATAAAATCAACAGTTTACTTAAGGGACCATAGGCTTTGTCCTAAACAATCTATCACATTTACTGCAGAGCAGTATAGAAAATGTACTGAATGTCTCCCGAAATATGAGATACAGATGGAGTCAGTGCCTGTTCTCTTCTGTGGCACAGTGGGAAATCAGATTTATCTCATCAATGTGCATATGGCATGAACAGCAAAGGTGGCAGGCTCAGCATGATACCATTTTACCAAGGAAAGGTACTGCTGAAATATTCATCTTTTTTTGAACCCTCTGTGCCTTAAAAACTCAGACTAAGCAGAAGCTAAATCTGCTGTGAGTCAAAGTACATCACCATGTACATCATAGGTGAATCCTTCACTTAACATTTATTTGTGCATTGAAATGACAGTATATGGCACATGATAAACAGTCACCTATTAAGCAAAGACATGTGATTCAGCTTGTGAAAAAATGAACATGTGTAGGTTCTGCAACCTGTGTGTCCTTGTGAGGACAAAATACTGTGTGGGGGTTTGGGGGGCAGACTATACTGGGAATATAAGAAATTGATACTGCAAGGGCATGAAGTTACAATGCAGAAATACGCATTTAGATAAACAATAAAACGCTTTCTCTGCATTTAAGCATTCTTAAATGGAGATTTTACACATTTATTTATGGAGAAGGTTTTTATCAGTTAATCATAATGTATATATGTTAGGGAAAAAATTAACATACTAAATTGAAAAACACCTTTTTCAAATAAATTATGCAATACAATAAATATTATATTTGACCACAATCTCCTGCTTCAAAGAAATAATGAATTCAGTTAATATCTTATCAATTAAAAATCAGCTCATTGTGGTCATACAATAGGAAGTTTTCTGCCAATCAAGTACAATTATGTCCTGAAAATATTCTGCATTTGCATATATCCTATAAAATCTATAGATTGATTCCTGAAGATAGACTTGCTGGGCACTAAATTGTCTTGATGTACTGTAAGTGTTTAACCTTTCTTAGCCGGTCATTAAATCTAGGATTGTTAAGTGAAATTGGATTTAACACTGTCAACATGCAGCCAGTGTAGACAGGTCTTAAAGAAGGATAGCATGATGCTGGGTTCTATAGTCCCTGGAATTAAATACAAATCACTGGAGGTTATTCTTGGGGAAAAAAAATGAATTTGTGAGGATTCATCTTAAATACTGTGTCCAGTTTTGTTCTTTTTCACCAGAAAGTGGTCTGCTTGTAGTGCTTACAGACAGTCTCTATGAGGCTGCGAATGAGAGTTCTTCTATCAGCTCATGCTGTAAAGAGCTGCTTTTAAAGCCCTTAGTAATCAAATATCACGGGTTTGCAGATGACCACTAGTAGTTACCACTGAGCAAATAACTTGGGATAGATCGTGATGCGACTCAATGATAAAACACTTGGCACAGTTGGCAGCATTTGCACTGTAGACGGGTTGAGTATCTCGACGGTACTCAGCAGAATTCTGGAGGCTGTGTAAGCAAAGAACTCTGCTGACACCACCAGAAAGAACTCAACTTAGAGTGCTTACTATCAGTATCTGCTGTACTTTGAAGACCACAAAATCTCAATTTATAATACTTTGCATAGGTCAGATGAATGACCAATTCCCATCAAAAGAGTTGTTATACTCCATTACCATGTCATTCCAGTTTAAGTGCAAACATTTTTAGAATTATATAATTTTTCAATTTATAAGAATTCATATGACTTTAGCTTTTCAGGATGGAATTCTACAAACCACATCTGAGAAAGTATCTAAATGCAATGATCATTATTCACTTACAAAAACAACTATTTATTTATAGATTACTCTAGCAAACTTCTTAAAACATGTTAAAAAAAAAAAAAAAAAAAAAAAGAGAGAGAAAGAAAAAGTCCAGAAACGGTCATTTGTATTTCAATTAATTTTTCGTTAGTGTCTAAATACTCCCTTGAAATTAAGAGGCAAGTGACAGCAATACTTGCATGAAGCTACTTTAACATTCTGCTAATTTGAAGATGGTTATAAGTTTTTATTATCAGCTTTACCCTATTCAGCAATGCACAGAGCTAATATTCATCCTCATGTTAAGCTGGATCATTAACTATATGGGATACCAGCCAGTCTGTCATTACACACCTTTATGTAAACAATCTCTCACGTGTCTATAAAGTTAAAAAAATAAAAACTAAATGAAATATTTTTCTTATTCTGATGTTCACCCTTAAAAGTTTTTAGGAAAACAGTTGAATAAAATTATTATTTCATATAGCGCCATTAACAATGCATACTATCACATGGCTTTTTAAAAAGCATATAACAAAGATTCTGTGTAACAACTGTACGAGACCAGTAAATAGCAAATTACAAGCAAATTATGAAGAAAACATAACAGTTAAATTAATGAGAACTAATTAAAATAGATGACAGACAGACAGACAGACAGACAGATCGATATATAGATAATTAGTTCCATTTTCTATTGAGAAATGGAGAAAAAGTACAGTGTGGTGTAAGCATTTTTTGTTCAAAGATAAAATGCACCGCCTGCATACATAGCATTGTAGTAATAAAAACATCATGTCAGAAAAATTATGCAAATGCATCAGGGCACATTTAGAAGAATGGATAAGGCATTAAAGGTTGAATGCACCTAACAAAATGGACATGTATTCAGTAGACTAATTTTAGAGGGAAAAAAAAACAACATCCCAAACATGCTTGTTAAGATACTGTGCTAAGCATATAATATGTCACTGCATATGGCTTATAGTTCACATTTAAAATGAGCCAACATAAATAAAATTGACTGAAAGGTGTCCTTTCACCCATATTTAAAAGGAAAGGGACACACCTTTTCTTTAAAAAACCCCAAACCATGCACAACTATAAACTCCAACAAATACAGCACAACTGTACGTTTCAAATTCTATATCCAACCCTGATCTGGATAAGAGGATTTAAAAATTTCCAATGGCTGTTTAAATCTTGTCTGGTTTGCTTTCAGAGGCTTAAAAATATTACATTTCTCTAATAAAAGAGTTTTTTTATAGGCTGAAATCAAAAATTAAGATTCTAATATTGATACCTGTATTTCTTCAAACATGTTTGTTCCAAATATTAAAATACTTATTAGCAAGCTTCAAAAATTATTTTGTTTTTATTATTGCAACATTAGCTACACATGGTGCATACCTGATGTGTGGTATAAGTTTCAAATTAACTGGGTCTTGAAAGTGAATCAATGTATGAACATTCAGAACTTCTAACACACTACAATGTCACTAGTCTAAATGCATTATACTAACAATAAAGAATCATATTTTCCAAAATTTAGGACTTATGTTATCATCCAAATACAACACAGAGTATCATGGGTTCATGATTATGCTGAAGAGACCTTTAATAACCAAGAAAAATGAGCTCCATAGTGTGCTGAAGAGATTTTCATAAAAACAGTTTCTAAAGAACAACACATTTATTTCTTAACATAAATGTGTAAAATATATAAGAACTGTATAAAAGATCACAAATTTAAAAATGAATTTTCAAATTTACTAATAAGAATCAAATCACCATGAAAATCATGATGATGACGATGAAAAACATCTTTAAACCACAATAAAAAAAAAAAACACTAAACCATCCCCATATAACATACAGTGGTGTGAAAAACTTTTTGCCCCCTTCCCGATTTCTTATTCTTTTGCATGTTTGTCACAGAAAATGTTTCTGATCATCAAACACATTTAACCCTTAGTCAAATATAACACAAGTAAACACAAAATGCAGTTTTTAAATGATGGTTTTTATTATTTAGGGAGAAAAAAAATCCAAACCTACATGGCCCTGTGTGAAAAAGTAACTGCCCCCTTGTTAAAAAATAACCTAACTGTGGTGTATCACACCTGAGTTCAATTTCCGTAGCCACCCCCAGGCCCGATTACTGCCACACCTGTTTCAATCAAGAAATCACTTAAATAGGAGCTGCCTGACACAGAGAAGTAGACCAAAAGCATCTCAAAAGCTAGACATCATGCCAAGATCCAAAGAAATTCAGGAACAAATGAGAACAGAAGTAACTGAGATCTATAAGTCTGGTAAAGGTTATAAAGCCATTTCTAAAGCTTTGGGACTCCAGCGAACTACAGTGAGAGCCATTATCCACAAATGGCAAAAACATGGAACAGTGGTGAACTTTCCAGGAGTGGCCGGCCGACCAAAATTACCCCAAGAGCGCAGAGACAACTCATCCGAAAGGTCACAAAAGACCCCAGGACAACGTCTAAAGAACTGCAGGCCTCACTTGCCTCAATTAAGGTCAGTGTTCACGACTCCACCATAAGAAAGAGACTGGGCAAAACGGACTGCATGGCAGATTTCCAAGACGCAAACCACTGTTAAGCAAAAAGAACATTAGGGCTCGTCTCAATTTTGCTAAGAAACATCTCAATGATTGCCAAGACTTTTGGGAAAATACCATGTGGACTGATGAGACAAAAGTTGAACTTTTTGGAAGGCAAATGTCCCGTTACATCTGGCGTAAAAGGAACACAGCATTTCAGAAAAAGAACATCATACCAACAGTAAAATATGGTGGTTGTAGTGTGATGGTCTGGGGTTGTTTTGCTGCTTCAGGACCTGGAAGGCTTGCTGTGATAGATGGAACCATGAATTCTATTGTCTACCAAAAAATCCTGAAGGAGAATGTCCGGCCATCTGTTCGTCAACTCAAGCTGAAGCGATCTTGGTGCTGCAACAGGACAATGACCCAAAACACACCAGCAAATCCACCTCTGAATGGCTGAAGAAAAACAAAATGAAGACTTTGGAGTGGCCTAGTCAAAGTCCTGACTTGAATCCAATTGAGATGCTATGGCATGACCTTAAAAAGGCGGTTCATGCTAGAAAACCCTCAAATAAAGCTGAATTACAACAATTCTGCAAAGATGAGTGGGCCAAAATTCCTCCAGAGCGCTGTAAAAGACTCATTGCAAGTTATCGCAAACGCTTGATTGCAGTTATTGCTGCTAAGGGTGGCCCAACCAGTTATTAGGTTCAGGGGGTAATTACTTTTTCACACAGGGCCATGTAGATTTGGATTTTTTTTTCTCCCTAAATAATAAAAACCATCATTTAAAAACTGCATTTTGTGTTTACTTGTGTTATATTTGACTAATGGTTAAATGTGTTTGATGATCAGAAAGATTTTGTGTGACAAACATGCAAAAGAATAAGAAATCAGGAAGGGGGCAAATAGTTTTTCACACCACTGTATGTAAATACTTGGAAATAACAGTTTATTAATTGAAGTGGGTTGGTTGAAGGGGTTTAAAAATGTGCCGTCACAGGGCACCCCCAGGACTGAACCTGAAAACTGTTGTGTGTAAAATAATTTTTTGCATTTGGAGCTTAAAAGGAATTACTATTAAGAAAATGAAAAAAAAAAATGATTGCAGGACTTCAATTACAGTTTTATCAATATAAATAACTCTTCTCGAAACACAAATACAATGTATTTTTTGCATACATAACAACAGATTACTGTATTTACTTTTCAGAGTGACACATTTAAAGGAAATGTAATTTGAGCAAAACAATTCTAAAAAATAAAAACAGTAAAAGCATTATGAAGTGCATATAATCCCAATGTAAAATACACATCTAAATGTCACTTCTACTGTTACAATCAGGAGCAATGTCCCTGCGGACAATGAAATCTAAAAATAACTTTCCCCAAACAGTATTGTAAGAGAAACAACAACTCAAATATTCACATAAAGGAGAATAATTTTGGCTTCATATGTGATTAAATGGAAGACTAAACAGACCAGTTAAAAGACAAAAAAAAAAATTCTAGAACCCCCTCTCCCTTGAAAAGATAGACCACATCTTTACCTTACCATACATCTTTTGTCTTTGATTAAAAGAATTTATGATAATGAGTAAATCATTGTTACAAAGAGGAAAGTGAAAATTAATAGGTATTGTTGCACACTACAAAATTGTGCAAAATTCTGCACAGCATTAAGATTTCGAATCAGAGCAGAGCCTTCTAAAATCATGCAAAGTTAGACATTCAATAATTCAAATCCAGTTTAAATCACTTAAACATTCGGTATCTACATGATGTTTAGAAAACTCTTGTAAATTTCAGTGCATCTGTCTAACAGTTAAACACGACAAAATGCAGGAATGAATGTAGAAAAAAAAATCATTCAGGGTTGACTACTGAAACAATGTTTTAAGACACTGATGCAATTGGGCTTTGGTCGCACATTCTTAGCTTTCAAAACTGTTCATCATCAAGTAAAAAATTCCCAAAATCAGGACTACTGTATGGCAGGGTCACCTCTTTTAATAAAAGGAAAAAAGCTTCAATAGGATAACTGTTTTTAGTAATGACAGCTTGTTATTGTTGTTCTGCGGTATTCAATATATATCAATAAACTTTGGTGTGTTGTACTGCCATTTTTCATGAGTACGTATGTCCCATTTATCTGGATGTACCACTTTTCATTATTATTTGGTTCTTGTTAAAGGAATATCTTACCCAAAAATATTAATTTCAATTATATGTCCACATCTGAAGGAGTTTAATTTTTTTTAAGAGATCATACTCTGATGGTTAATTAAACAAAATTTAGTTAAAATAAACATTATGAGTAAAAAAAAGTGAATAATGTGACACAAGTAACCTAAGATACTATATTTCTATAGAGGTTTGCAATATTGTTTGCTATTGCTCACAATAGATTCCTATTAAGAAAAGTAATTTCCACTTGCAAGAGAAAACTGGACTCAAAATTTTTCTTGGCCAACTCTGCAAAATATATCTGGAGTAGGTAACGTATTTAGGTGTAGTTTTCCTCTAATACAGTAACCATGAATAGGATTTTCATAACATGTGTGTTGAACAGCTTGAGTGAAAAACAAAGTGAACTGCAAGAGATACCTTTTGCAAGTTGACAGTGAAAAGTAAAAGTAAAAAGTGAAAGTAAAATGCAGCTGGACAGCTACACAGTCTGAAAATTAGACGATATGTAAAAATCTCATTTAGACTTTGGTATTTTCACACACACAAATCATATTTTGTTTCCTTTAACCATCAAACTTAGAATGTTTAAAATTGTATTTTTTGGTTAAACTCATGAACCATGGTACACAGTCAGTGACCTGTCACTCCAATGCCTAAAATCCATTAACTAATCTATACTAATAAAAGGCAAAGCCCTCACTCACTCACTCACGCACTCACTCACTCACTGACTCATCACTAATTCTCCAACTTCCCGTGTAGGTAGAAGGCTGAAATTTGGCAGGCTCATTCCTTACAGCTTACTTACAAAAGTTGGGCAGATTTCATTTCGAAATTCTACGCGTAATGGTCATAACTGGAAGCTATTTTTCTGCATATGCTGTAATGGAGTTGAAGTCGAAAGCCGTGGGGGGGCGGAGTTTCGTGTGACATCATCACGCCTCCCACGTAATCACGTGAATGGACTGTCAACGCACTACGTAGAAAACCAGGAAGAACTCCAAAACGCGCTGAAGAAAACATGCATTATATAATTGAGAAGGCAGCGAAACAATAAGAAGCGAGCGAGTGACATATACCTATATTCATGAGTACTGCTACTTCGGAAACAAAGCATGGTGTAAACCTGAAGTTTAAATTAAGTTCATAGACACGCTGCCGCTGACGTTTGACATGCCCACGAGTAATGCGGGAAAGAAGTTTGATGAGAGGACACAGGATATAAACGAGAGTTTTGATCACTTTGTAACTAAGTTAAAATTGCAGGTGAATGGCTGTATTTATGCAAATTCCGAGAGACTGTGTTTGTGGGGGATTGACAGTTAAGGCGGGTGGGGAAATCACGTCATCATCTCCCCTCCCATTCACCTCATTTCGCTTTGAGCTGAGCTCCGCAGCCAACGCAGTCTTACAGAAGTGACTTTGTGACGCTGCTACCAAATACTCACAAAAAAAATCCACAAGTTAATACACACACTGTCTCTAGAGTTTCTACACACTGAATCTTCCAGGCACTACTTACAAAAGGTTACATTGACAATCGCACAGCTGAGAAGCTTTGATGCATGTGCTCCATAACGCATTAAAAAAATAATGCATTTAATCACATTTTCAATTCCAACCAAAGGGGAACTTCTGTCAATGCATGATTTGCACAGAGACACAGGAGGTCGTAGAAACAAGAAGGATTTTTATTCAAACACTGCAACACATGCGTTTAAACGTGCTCCATGACAAATCAGAGATGACAGTTCCGCTAGGAGCAGAGAGAGAGAGAGATAAAAGCAAGCAAACAATCAATTTTCAACTGACAGGCGTTGCACAAGGCTTTTAAGTTAGCGGAGTATAGCGCGAGGTTTGCATTACGTGTTATAGCGCAAGTGAGAAAGTAATAGTGATGTGTCGTTCGCGAACGAGCCGGCTCTAAGTGCCGATGCTTTCAAGTGAACGAGAGGAGCCGATGTCCGTCGAGCAGAGCGAAGCTTCGCCGCTCCACATCGGACTAGGATCATACCATTATGTGAAAGAAGGAAGGGGGGCAGACGCTCCGAAGACAGCGAGTGTTGGTACAGGCCAGGTACACAGAGCAACACTGTCGCTCTGTGTACCAGTCGCTGCGACAGACGAGGAGCCAGATTTAAATGCAAGCGCATCGTGAAGAAAAAAAGAAGAGTAAAGAAATGAGTGAAAGCCGAAAAAGAAGCAGCATCTGGCTGCATTTCAGTGATACTGGAGACTGCAAAGCTAAGTGCAGAATATGAAAATATCCGTTAGAGCAGGGTCAACAACAAACCTGCACAGACATATAAGATCCACCCACCCATCCGTGCAACTGGAAGAGACCGTGCCCAACCAAAGGGGAACTTCTGTCAATGCATGATTTCATGGTACACCGATTACATTGATCAGCGCTTCCCAAAACCTCAGTATATAAAGACGGCGTTGGAATATTTCGGAATATATAAAGTCAGCGTCGGAATATATTGTCACGCTTGGGTCACAGATTTGCACAGAGACACAGGAGGTCGTAGAAACAAGAAGGATTTTTATTCAAACACTGCAACACATGCGCTTAAACGTGCTCCATGACAAATCAGAGATGACAGTTCCGCTAGGAGCAGAGAGAGAGAGAGATAAAAGCAAGCAATCAATTTTCAACTGACAGGAGCTGCACAAGGCTTTTAAGTTAGCGGAGTATCGCGCGAGGTTTGCATTACGCGTTATAGCGCAAGTCAGAAAGTAAAGAGCAATGTGAGTGTAGTCTGTGTTTCAGGGGTTCTGGTTTGCCCAGGGGCGTCTGTATCTTCTTGGGGTGCGATCAGCCCTCCAGCTCACACCCTCCCCCTCAGCTTTATTCACATTCCCGTGAATCAAGTGACTCTCTGTACCAGGTTCATTTAGTCGTGATAATACGTCTGCGTTGACGTGTTCAGAACCTGGTCGATGTTTTACTGTGAAACGGTAAGGTTGTAAGCCCAGAAACCATCTCATGAGGCGAGAGTTTGTATCTTTCTGTCGGTATAACCATTGAAGTGGACCATGATCAGTTACCAAAGTGAAGTTTCATCCCCACAAGTAATAGCAAAGCCCTCTACCTCACAATATAAAGTAAGCGCTGGAATATATAAACACAAAACTTCAATTTATAAAGTCATCGTCGGAATATACAAAGTCAGTGCTGGAATATCCATCCATTTCCCAACCTGTTGAATCCAATCACAGGGTCACGGGATCTGCTGGAGCCAATCCCAGCCAACACTGGGCACAAGGCAGGAACCAATCCTGGGCAGGGCACATGCATCATTTTCAAAACATTAACCGAACAGTGTTTTTTTAATTTATTTTTCTGAATACGTTTTTGTTAACTTACTTCAGTTCAGAGTCGTTTCAATCAATATATTTTGACTTTGACTTTATATACTCATGAATGACTTTATAAATTCCGACGCTGACTTTATATATTCAGGATTTCACTTTATATATTATATTCCAGCGATAACTTTATATATTCAACTTTTGACTTTATATATTCAGAAACAAGTTTGACTTTATATATACTGACACTGACTTTATATATTCAAGTTTTGACTTTATATATTCGGCAATGACTTTATATATTCAAGTTTTCACTTTATATATTTTGACTTTGACTTTATATACAGTGGAACCTCGGTTCACGACCATAATTCGTTCCAGAACTTTGGTCGTAAACCGAGTTGGTCGTGAACCGAAGCAGTTTCCCCCATAGGATTGTATGTAAATACAATTCATCCGTTCCAGACCGTACAAACTGTATGTAAATATGTAAAAATATGTACAGATTAAGCACAAATATAGTTAATTACACCATAGAATCCACAGTGTAATAGTAAACTAATGTAAAAACATTGAATAACACTGACACAAAACACCCAGGCTCCCTGATCAGCTACAGGAGCTGGCCCAGGCTCTCTCTGTGTATCAGCTACACACACACACACACACCTATCCGTCCCCCAATCCCTTCCCTGTCAGCTGCCCGGCTCTCTAATCTGTGTAGCGTGCTCGCGCAGCATTTTTTAAAATGACTTTTAAGCACAGCAGAAAACCTATCAAAGCGCTTGCAAAAACCAACTCACAAGCAAACAAAAAAGTGAGATTGCAGGAGATCACGCTATTAAACCTAAAGCCTGATCGCTGTAAACAATGTTTTTAAAATGACTTTTAAGCACAGCAGAAAAAACATCGCACAAATCCGAACTTCATTTAAAAACCAACTCGCAAGCAACCAAAAAAGTAACATTGCAACAAATCACATGATGAAGTCCTCCATGTAAACAATTTTTAATGAGTTTTAAGCACAAGGAAAAAAGCGAACATTTGAAAAAAGAGAAAAATAACACTGCAACAAATCGCATTATGAACTAAAAAAATTACTTTTGAAAAATCCGTAATACAAAAACCACCAAGAAAACTAACCTTGCATGAAACGAGTTCTGGCATGAAGTGTTTTCCTTCAGGTGTTTTCTCTCTTGTGATTTCTTGGGTTTCTGGTGCTTTTAGCTGTTTAGCTGGTGGGAGTGAAAGCCTCATGCAGCCATTCCAAAAAGAATGTTCTTGTGACCCTCCACATTACTGGCAGTCTGGCTTTGTTTACATTATGCTGCTTGAAAGCACGAGGGTTCTCCGATTGTTAAATGAGTAAACTGGTAAACATTTTTTCCACCTTTTGTAATTTCTTTCTTTACTTGATTTCAATTTTCTTCAAAACTTTCTTCTGACAACTCTCCACTTGCTTAGAAGCCATAGTTAACTGCAAAAGCACACGAAATACTGTAGAGCACAAAGAGAGTGCACGTCTTATTGAAAACAATGAACAAGGAGCGGCTTTGCTTAAATGAAAAAGCATGGCAGCTCTCTTCTCTCTCAGGCTGCCTGTGGGGAGGGGATGTTTTACTTGCACTACAGCCTACAGATAGGCAGGCAAACACGTGCAGCAATCTCCTCCTTCCCCTTCCCAGCAGGCACGTGCTCGCTAGCCCTTTTCTCTCTCTCTCTCAACTGAGGACGCAAGGGAAACTGGCTTGTTCAGCAAACACGTGAAGCAATCTCCTCCTCCACCTCCCTAGCAGGCACGTGCTCGCTCGCCCTTTCTCTCTCTCTTTCAGCTCAGCTTGCAGGCAGGCAAGGGAACCTGGCTTGTTTGTATACCGAGTGTGTGGTTGTGAACCGAGGCAAAAGTTTGGCGATCTTTTTGGTCGTGAACCGAGTTGTACGTGAACCGGGACGTTCGTGAACCGAGGTTCCACTGTATTTAGAAAATCAATATATTTGCCTGTTTCGCACCCCATAGTATATGTGTGTGTGTATATATGTACACATGTATGTATGTACATATATATATATATATATATATATATATATATATATATATATATATATATATATATGCCAGCAACACTCATGACAATGACAAAACAATTACGTTGTCAATCATGTTACGTTATTATTAAAATGTTTCCTTTTCTTTTTACTTCTCTGCAAGCTGGTATTGTGTATATGTATATATATATATATATATATATATATATATATAGATAGATAGATAGATAGATAGATAGATAGATAGATAGATAGATAGATAGATATGACAACACTACTCATATCAATGACAAAACAATTACATTAACAATCATGTTACGTTATTTTTAAAATTTTTCCTTTTCTTTTTCATAACTTCTTTTACACACTACTTCTCCGCTGCGAAGCGCGGGTATTCTGCTAGGTTTATGGTATAAATTAACACTAGAATTACCAGAGCCTACGAAAAAACTTGTAGATCTGACCCACCATAAAACGCTTCGCATCTCTCCATCAGCGTCATTTGTCCTTTAAATGTGTTGATAAGCAGCAAACAGCCTGCTATCGCATCCTCCCACCCCGCAGTTTTCTCAGCTCAAGTCTGTTTACCTGCGTGTCAGTTTCTTAGAGTTGTATAGAGTAAGAATTCAAGCAAAATGACACCTTTTATAAATACTATATCGTTATTTGGAACACTTGCATTTCATGTGTGTTCCATGTCTACAACGATCTATGTAAACACATTGTTAAAACAGAAACGTTTTTCATGTTTTAGTAATAATTCACAAAATGTAGACATGAAGTGTATAATGTATGAAGCCTGAATTCCAAATATCAAAGAAACACTTTCACAAAAGGTACAAATATAACAGAACAAATGTGCTTTTATTCAAAAATATACCTGCAGAAAAAAAACCCACATTAGGATGCGACATTGACACGCATTTGCTGCGACTGCTTTGGTGACGCAATGGTATCAACTGCTGACTGGTAATCAAAACTTCATGGGTTCCATCCCGGATGAGTCCGTTTTGAGAAGTGAGCTGCTCATATTCTTACTATTTTAGAATAAAAACAAACATTTGATTCCAGTCCGTAACAGCTGGTGTAATCTATGATACTTGTAAAGGTTAGCTTTTTTATTTTTATTCAGTTTTATTCTCTCAGCCGCATTCACGATCCCAACGCCAACATTTGACACTGCTGTTTTCACATAGACACGCTATAACAGAGGTCAACTCATATCACGACGACACTTCTACATTGAAGCAAGAATGCACGTCACACTTTTGCCATCGCTGTAATCTGTATCTGTACAAGGGAAGTTCTGCACTGTACTTGTGACTTTACGCTGTAGGAAGTAAGTAAATAAATAAAAGTAAATAACATTCAAAATAGTTTGTCTAGTGTAGTGCTGGGCGGTATGACCAAAATTCTATATCACAGTATTTTTCAAAATTATACCAGTTTCACAGTATTCAACAGTATTATTTTCCCATGCATGAGTGGATGTTAACCACATTTTCCACTAAAATTACTGCAGTAGACTGGCTAAGAATAACCTATTTCTCTGTCATGAGAATTGTGCATTGTACAAAAAAACATTTTAATGTGCACACTAGTATTTATACAAGCTTGCATGGCCCCATAAAGTGAGTTTTCAAGGGAGAGGCAGTAATGAAGAGAAGGAATCACATTGCATGACAGTTGCAGTCAAATTATAGAATCTATATTGAACAAGTTTTGCAAACAACTTAAACTATAATTTTGACAGCATATTTTCAACCATCCAAACAACTTTACCATCATTAAACTGCATAATATTTAAACTAATAAATAATAGCAATAAAATAAATAATTGTGCAACTTCCAATAATAATACTATTACTTCAAGGCTTCAAGCCCAGGTACATTACACAGTATTCATCAAACAAAAATAAAATAAAATAAGTGCATCTTGGTGATGACATCTTTACCAACTGAACCATCATATTGCAAAATGCATTAATATGGACTTTGCTTCAAGCTAAGCTATATACATAAATAATAAAACTGCAACTTGTATTTATAATGCTATTTGCGGTATAGCAGGTCCGTGGCTTCAAAATAAAAATATGGCCAGTTTTTAAATCTAGTTAACCATGTCTGTCTCCAGGGGTGCGCTTGCATGACCGTGGGGAGTTGAAGAGGTAATTGGGGTGAGTCACACCTGCATGTGCGGATGTGATCGTTCTCAATTGCTTCATCGGCTTCCTGCGGAGTGTGATTAAGGCACTGCACCCACGGAGACGTATATTTATGGGCTGGCAGGACAGGGGGAAGGAAAAATGAAAAGTCAGAACAGAAGGAGGTTAAAGAAGGGATAAGGAAGTCATAGGAGACAATCTAGACACCAGGGAGGAGAAGGCAGCATAAGCTGGGGCTCCGTGAGCGAGCGCAGGCTGAGGCGCTCGAGGGACTGGTTTGCTGCACTGACAATGGATTGACTGAGTGAGCACGAAGGAAGACGGGAGGTGTGCCGACCTTGGACGGTCTGGCTGCGCAGTGTGGTGGCAGCCAAGACCCCCGGGGCTCAGCAGAAAGGAGTTTGTGCTGCAGAGGCTCCGCCAGCAACACCAGTGATGGGTGAGCCAGGGAGACAGAAGGTGGTGGGCTGCGATCAGCTGAGGAGAGAGACTGCATTTTAATGGATTTATTTATTACGGATTTTATCCTCGTGTTTCACTGGTTTTATGGATTTGCTATTTGGGTACTGTTTTTTTTCTTGAACACTGCACAATGGACACTTTTGGTTTTACTTTTGACCAATTTTAATAATAGCACTTGAGCACTTTCCACCATCCCCTGCTTCAGTGAGATTTATCAGCTCATCTTGGTCATAACTATTGACGGTGTTGGTTCAACAGACTCCTATGTGGGAAGAGGGAGTCTGTAGGGGACCGGCATCGTCATACTATTACACAGTACCTAGGTAGATTACACAGTAATGAAAAACAAATTAAATAAAACAAGTGCTACTTGGCTTGCAGTATTATCCAGTACTATAGAAACAGTATTCAAACAGACATGACTCCTTTTTCTGTGTCATCATGTTCAAATTTATCGTCTGCTACAGTTTCAGTTTCGGAATTTTCTCTGTCCATTTTCACCGCGCAATACCTCCACTAACACTTGTATTCCATTGCATGCATGTTTAGTGGTGTAGCAGTGAAAAGGTCCCCCCTTAAACAGTTTCCTTCTGCAACACGTACCAAACTTTGTTTAAGCTATTTAAACCAGTGTTGTGGTATAAGAAAAATCCATATCATAACAAAAATTAAAAAACGGTTTTCGGTATGAACCGGTATACCTCCCAGCACTAATCTAGTGTACAGTAATCTCTCCTTGATCGTGGGGGTTGCGTTCCAGACTCCCCCGCGATAGGTGAAAATCCGCGAAGTAGAAACCATATGTTTGTATGGTTATTTTTATATATTTTTAGCCCTTATAAACTCTCCCACCCTGTTAACATTATTAGAGCCCTCTAGACATGAAATAACACCCTTTAGTCAAACGTTTAAACTGTGCTCCATTACAAGACAGAGATGACAGTTCTTTCTCACAATGAAAAGAATGCAAACATATCTTATCTTCAAAGGAGCGCCATCAGGAGCAGAGAACGTCAGAGAGAGCGCTCGCTAAGAAAAGCAAACAATCAAAAAATCAATACGTGCTTTTAAGTATACAGAAGCACCATGACAAAGTGGCATTTTGTAGAGGAGCGTCCGTGTCCTCTGTGCAAACAGCCCCTCTGCTCACACCCCCTCCATCAGGCAAAGAGAGTGAGAAAGATAGAGAGAAGCAAACAATCTCAAGCACCGCGGCGGGAAGCATATCTTATATCATTGAGGAGTTTTAGTTAATATGTAATACATGCTCTGATTGGGTAGCTTCTAAGCCATCCGCCAATAGCTTCCCTTGTATGAAATCAACTGGGCAAACAAACTGAGGAAGCATGTACCATAAATTAAAAGACCCATTGTCTGCAGAAAGCGGCGAACCAGCAAAAAATCCGTGATATATATTTAGATGTGCTTACATTTAAAATTCCGCAATAGAGTGAAGCCGCAAAAGTCGAAGCGCGATATAGAGAGGGATCACTGTATAGGATAAATGTTTACTATGGGTAAAGCAGTCCTAAAAATGACCTATTAGTCCTCTCAAATATCCAGGTTTGTTCTGAGGAAAAATGAGCAGTCGGGCAACCTGTTGCTATTCACACAAGCAGGCCAGAACACAGTTTCTGCTGGCACGGTTGTAGGAAGGAATCAGATACCCTCAAGATAATTTCTGTCACATTTTTGTTATTTGTTACATCTCCACCATAAGAAAGGGGCTGCCCTAGGTAAGATGCAGTCATTAATCAGTTATTATTCATGTAAATAGTACCATATTACTCAAAAATTGTCATTAGAAATAATAAAAATATTTTCTATCCAAAATTTCAACAAAAAAAAAAAACAACAAGGTGTCTTCTGCACTTAATTAAATAACCATTTACATCCTTCAGATCAATCACTCTTATAGGCAAAGCTTTTAATGCATTGCATTTCAAAAACAAAACAAAATAACTTCCAATTTTATAATTTTTAAACAAAAGGCAGGCTAAATGCTAAATAAACTTTTCAAAGAAACATTTGCATGAATACGGAATTAGAAACATAATTAAATCCATTCAAGAATGAAATCAAAACATCTGAAAAAGTAATTTAAGAACTTGATACTTAAGGATCTCTGATAAAAAATGACGAGAGCAGACATTAAGTAGTAGTATTACAGCACTATTAACGGACATAAAATCCTCCTGTTTATTTGTGAAACAAAGTGGCTTTACTTTGCTTACGACTTTCTCTGTCAAGATGTCAAGAGTTAGAGGACAGGGTCTAAATTAACAAAATAAAACGAATAATACATAAAGCTCAGAGGCAGAATTTCCTGCAGTAAAATAACAATTGCTGTACTGACCTTAGTTGTGTCGTCATGTGACCGCTGATACCTTTTCCAGCGGCATCCATAGATTCCTGTCAAGCATGACAAACATAACTGCGGCTCGTAAACTTGTAAAGGTTGGTGCTTTACCATGCTCCTTTTATTGCTTCTAGACACTTATCTATCAGCAGTCCATGAGGTGAAGGAAGCTGAAAAAAAAGGAGAGAGAAAAATGCATGAATCCATCAGAAAGAAAAAAATGTTGGGGAAGAATCAAATACTGTTACTGGTTGTAGCCATTGCTGCCCCATGTTGCATTTGGCATCCGCTTGTAGGTGCATTAAAAAAATGACATATATAAAATACATATATATGATATATATATATAAAACGTTTTTTTTTTTAAGGTAAAAATAGTGTGTTGCACCTCATTTAACCTTTGTAAAAACATGAATTTGTCCAGGCATGGATAATTACAAGATTCTGCTTCCACTGTTCAGGAATTATGAACCAGGTGGAAATGACTGTGTTGTACAGTTGCTGTAAATTGGATGGCTTTACAGTCTTGCTGTGAACAGCCTTTTCCACAACATCCATAGGCCAGGTTTATACTTCACGCGATGCATGCTCCAGCGGACGCTCCTGCTACGCAAACGTTTTACTGTTTATACTTGCGTGCATACTTTATGCAAATCTGGAAGAATCCACCAGGTGGGAGTACAAGATATTTTCATGGTGAGAACAGGTTCGGCTGTGTTGTGAATTACCTGGAACACCCATTAAATTCCGAGGACACCTTACCGCAATATCTCTGAAAAGGATGTTTAATGCTTAAATCCATGAATCCATTGATGTTTCCATTCCAGCAAGCATTGGGAACGAGGCAGAAATAATCCCTTCACAGGGCATCAGATCATCACAAGGTGAATACAAGCACACATATACACACACCAGCATAATTTTAGTGTCACCAAATCTCCATATCTTTGGAAAGAAAGCAGATCACACTGTGGAAAACATGTAAACTCCAGGCAGGGAACACCAGGGACGTGACATACATACTTAAATGCATTTCATCATGAAAGTGATATCAAATATAAATGTAAGGATTCTAAAATGTGCACTGAGTTAGAATATCATACATTTATGCACAGAGTTCCAATATCATACATTTAATGTGTTCTGTGTGGCGATCTATTGCTGTTTGCCACTGTTGTTAGGTCAGGAGGAAGCCCCAGAAAAAAAAGATGGCACAAAAGATGGTATGTAAGACTTTTAAAATATATTGTGTCATTACAATTGGGAATATGTAACGCTTGAATATAAAAGCACTACAAATGCATTTGTTCATCACACATTGAAGCCCGCACATCGATCCTGTAGGATCTGCATAGCGGCTTTCTGTCACATGTAGATAGTAAACAGAGACTCTGACGTCACATTACAACTTTTATCACACTGCGGCCCCCGACTTTTTGCTGGTACTGCAATTCACGCACGCTTCGCATTCACTTCTCAGGACCTGCTCAGACGACGCATCAAATGAACACTGGGAACACTTGGCAGCCATGATGCGTACACATTCTGAGCATGAAGTATAAACAAGCCCTAAAGATACTCGGTGGGGTTAGAAATTGAAAAACTTATTGTCATCTCCAGGGGCCATTTGGTGATAATGCATGCCACTGAACATTATCATCCTGTACATGTGGGTAAACATTAGTCACGATGGGATAAAATTGGTCATGGATGATAATCAGATACACATCACTTATTGTAGTACATCTAAATTGTATTAGGGCCCAAATTTGTGCCAGGAAAACATTCCTTACACCATCACACTGGCCTGTACTACTGATGCCAAAAAGGATGACTTCATGTCCTGTTTCTAAAATCAAATTCTGACACTTCCATAAGAATGATGCAAAAGGAACCTGGACTTGTCCAAAATATCAACCTCTGTGGCTTCTGTGCCACCTGGAGAAACAATGTTTTTTCAATGACAAAAATTTGCACTTGACATGGTCTTCCGCTGTTAGAATCCATTCAAATCAAAGTCCAACATGTATTGCATTCTGAGGTTCTGAAATTTGCACACCAGTATTGAACTGGAATGTGATTTGCTAGATTGTGTGACCCATCTGTTTGGTTGTACGCTTCTTTTGCCATTCACCTTTAACCCCTCTGAAATACAAGCTGTTTTTATCCACAGAATCTCTGTTGGTTTTTTTTTTTTTTACATCACTGAAATGGTTGTGCATGAAAGGCCCAAGGTGAAAGCCATCTGAGAAATGTGAACACCAAAACACCTAGCATCACAATCAATCAAAGTCACCAAGTCACTTGTTGGTGCATTTGCAAAGCTCAATTGAACACTAACTAATGGTAGAAATGCTGGTTTATACCACACACTACTATTTTGTAGCATATGACATGCTGGAACAGAGTGGTTACTGTATGTGAAGGGGGTGTACCTAATAAATGGGTAACCTAGTGTAGTTTCATAAATCTACATCAACGAAATATCTATATAATTTGCATTGTCAATGGTCTAAACTGTAAACACATTTCCAGGGGCCTTTTTGGCACCTCCATGGCCACTTTCTTTCTTTTTTTTTTATAACTGTCAGTTTCCCTGTTACCCGGCAGTTGGTCTTTGATAATCTATGATGTATTTTAAACAGAGTAATTTGGGTCAGGTGAGGTGGGGGGGGGGAATAGCAGTGTTTTCTCTTTGTCAGTATTTCGACACTGATGAAAGGGGCAACGTTGTTTGGAGATATGCATTTTACTTATTGTGTAATCTCTTTTTTTTCTTACTGCATTTATCATTCTAGTACGATAATAGTTACAGTTCTATTTTGAATTTTTGCACTTTGAAGAAATGACCACAAAAATGAGGGCCTTCTCGGAATGTTCAGTTCTGTAACAGCTTGTTATTAGGCTATTAACTTAGGCAAGATGATCTGACCATCCTATAGCTACTTCGAAAAATGATTACTTAATATTAATACTATCACCTTAAAGAAATCTCATTCATGTGATTGGTATATCCCTAGCATTCCAAAACTATCAAACAACTTTGCCCCAGAAACAGTAGTATCCTTATAGCAAATACTTACTCTCAATTTATAATAAAGTATAAAGCACTCTGTAGCCAGAGCATAAGCTTTAAATTCTCTCCAGACAAAAAATCAATTAGATGTTTACTTGATGTGCCTTTCACATAATGAATAATGAAATAAATAATGTAAAATCCAAAGACGTATCATTATTTTATATACACACATTTCACAAACTACATTTTCTTTCATTCTCAAGGTCAGACACTCTCCTCAAGCTCACTGTTATTCTACACTACCTCTGATAGATGCAGTCTCCCAAGGGAAAAGACATCATTTTTATAGAATGAATTTGTGGATGGCCTCGCAGAAATGGCCTGCTTCATTAAAAACAAAAAAATGGAAGGAGAAAACCTTGATTCTTGAGTGGTCATCAGCCAGTTTACATCTCATCTCCTTTCTATCAATCACAGAAACTACAAATTTGGGAACCACTGGGCTCCTGAATCTTGTTGTGATTCACTGTCAAAGAGTAACTCACTTTTTTGGACCATTGCAATGTAATTTAACCCAATTGGAGCTGAAGTCCATACAAGCACAAAAAAATGGCACAAGACTCTTAAGTATGGACTAATACAGATTTGGTAAGTATCCAAGCATTTTTATTTAGGAATGGCACCTAGCTTATCATATGACAAGCTGCAAGAAAACATTAATTCTGAATGAATACTTATGCATCACGCTGGGATCACAGAGCTGAAATACAATCAATGATGCAACTTTTGGAATAACAGACTGTTTGGGAAAATGTTTTCATTGTGTTTATTTAAATCTACTTTGACAGGATGCATTTTTCCATAATACCTACAGTGTACATAGCAACATAAAAATACCACTCTAACAGTATGCCATATAGAGATGTGAATCTTTCTAAGTGCAGTATTAGTGTTTTACTGAGAACTTGGACATTATAGGTTTGGGCAATGCTGTACTGCTAAATTATCCATGTTGGAGGAAGCCAAAGACCTAAAAGAAACTGATACAAACATCTGTGACAGCATGAAGCAAAGACAGAGGTTACAACTGCTGCTCCACTGACATTGCTTTAATGCCTGCTCCAGACACTGGCTGTGTGGAGTTTGCACATTCTCTTTGCTGTCCATCCACATGTTCTCCTGATATTCTAGTTTCAATTTACATCCCAAAGACAAGTATATTCTAAATTGGCCCAATATAAATGAGCAGATATGTCAGCAAGTGAATCTTGTGATGGAATACAGAGGGTATTCTTCTACACAGGGTTGACCTTACTTTCCACCTGGAATAGGGTTAGCTTCCTTCAACAACCGCAAATATAGTGGTATTCAAACAAATCCACAATTGTATTTAACTTTAAAAATTTCTATTACCTTATCACTAGCAAAATGGAATTAACAACTCAAAGCATTTAGTGTGTCTTTACAAAATATCTTTCTGTAATAATTCTGTAAATGTCCAAAACTTGGGAGATCCACAACAATGTACACCAATCCAGTCTGTGCCAATCGAGCTCTAGGTGGGGTGGTATTATTAGACTTCAACAACCTGGGAGAGGGCCTCCTTGGTGTTTGGAGTGCACATCACTTCAATAGCACAAATGGCACAGGTAAATATACTTCGACTTTCATTAATGGCGCCTAGCAGGTAACAGCAACCCTTAGCTATCATAAATGGCGCCTCTCAGATGACGGTGCCCTATGCAGCCGCCTATGTCACTTAATGGATTGTTCAGCAAACTAAAAATAACTTCCATTTTACCAATATTAATAATGTGTTGGCTGCAAGTGCGTTTTGTGTCCAAGCTAACCCAATATGGATAGATCAGAATTAAAAATAAAAGCCCAAAACATTTTTCAGACTGGTCAAATTTATGGCAAGAGTTTATAACAATACCTTATTTGTCTGATCCCCTACAGAAGCACTCTGTGGGCACCAAACAAAAGAAACCGATGTTACAATCTACACTGCATTATGGATGGAGTGGGTGAAAGACATATGACAGAGCCTGGAAAGCACATGAATCCATAAGATAGGCAGGGTTTACCATCTAATTGGTTTTGCCTGATATTTTCTAAGCAGATTATATGCACAGCCCAAAAACTTTGGCTCTACTACTCATCCCTACATATTTTTATAAAATAAAAAGATACTATATACAGTAATTGATGATTTGTATGTTACTAATTATTTCAAAACTGTTAGTCATTTTAGAACAGCACATAAGAAATTTTGATTTTACTTCAAATCCATTCTTTTCCAACTAATTCTATTCCAAAACATTTTCATTTATATTCGCTGTTGTGACAAAATCTTGAAAGTATTATGTAAATTGCCCAGAAGTACAGCAGTTTTAACTGCTAAGCAAAATATTTTATCTGACACTAAAAGTCAGCTCATTTAGTGGTAGCACATTTTCAATTCATAAAATCTTTTTGTCCAAAGATTTAATGAATCAATAACAGCGATAATGAATTTACTTAAGCACTTTGCTTGTTTTAAATAATTCATTGTAAATGTACTTTAATGAAGCAACAAAATTCTAATGAAAACACAATGTAGCTCAGTCTAGACTACTAATGTCAAATAACTCAAAGTGCTTGGAAAAAAATACAAATATGGGTGGGCTGTCAATCCTATCTTGATTATTTGCATCGTCTTAGTTCATCAGTTCATCAGATAATTAACTGCAGAGAACGGTGCTCATCTTGAAGCTTTATTATATGCGCAAAAGATTTTTCAGATTTACTATGTTGCTGAATTTTTAATTGCCACTTAATGTGATCACTTCTTGATTTACATATGAAACACAATAACGAGCACCATTTACTAAGGACTTGTATATCACAATAATTTTCCCTGAATGTCCGGTTAAGTCTGTGTTGGTAAGACCTCACTTGGAGTTATACATGCAGTTTTGTTTTTATATAGTAAAGGCTGATCAACCATTGGTGTATTTATACGTTTTCTGAAAACCTTATTCCATGTAACTGGCTGCCAAAACATTTTAAATATGGACGATTTAAAACTTTTGCATGGGAGATACTGTTAAAGTGGATAAATCTATGTTTAATCTCCTAAACTTAAAGAATTGATAAAGTTAAGGAAAATAATGTGAAACTGTGCTAGGTTTCCATTTATTTGCTTAATCAAGTTATTTTTAACAATACAGAAAAGGAACTCCACTTATTTCACACATAATAATTTGATAAACTTCTGGTCTGCAAACTGCCAAATTTGCTTGAAGTGAATGTTATCACTCATCTTTGCCCGTTTTTCTATGTGTACTCCACTTTCTTTCCTATCCCAAAGACATATGCATTTAGTTAACTGGTGACTTTAATTTAGCCTTGTATGACAAAGAGTGGTTGTGACCATGACTTTTAATGAATATGGACGCTTTCTTTTAATTGTTATACTGTGCGTAAAGCTGCCAGGACAGGCTCTGACCCTGAACTGAGTCTTGCAGTTTCAATAATGGATGGATAAATACTTTCTCCAATGTTGCATAATATTTTTTTAATTTACAGTATATAAATGTCCCATCTTCCAATATAAATGCCTTGCTTAAGAACACAATAAATGTGTCATAAAATTGGAAAGACATCAAAAACTCTGAAATTATTTATCTAAATTATAAACCACCACACTACTTTTGCCTAATACTATCTTCACTTATTAAAACATGCATCTATTATATGGACTTAGCAAACTGGAGTCTATCTGAGCAACATGGTGAACCAGTATTTCTCAGCCTGAGTCAATTCAGAATTAATTAAATTCTTTCTGATGTTTCTGTTGTCAGCAGACAGATTTAAAATCCATGGCAACGTTTACACAAATAAAAAAAAAAAAGAGAGAGAGAATTACACAGAGTTGCTAGTTTATAACGCTCAACCACAAATTCACACAAGCTCTACATTAAGATGTCATTACACCACATGATAGTGTGTAGATAAACCAGTGTTTTTAGCTCCATTTAGCTGGAATTGTCAAAATGATCAACCTCAGTGACTTTGAATATCGCATGACAGCTCCTGTTAGATGTGTCAGTTCTAACACCTCCCTGAGCTCTTTAGGCACAATTGTTTTAACAGTTTACCGACAATTATGTAAAAAACAGACTTCCATTGAAAGGGGATCTTGTGAATGAAAGCAGGTTATGGATCATAGGAATAAAAAGTTAAAAGAATCAAACAAGAAAACAGATGGGCCACAAAATGACAAATCACAGAGAAATTCTAATTTGGTGTGCAAAATTTTATGTCAAAATTTGGCAGTTATTGTATTTAATCTTGAATTGGTTGTAATAACCAAAGACCATGTTGTTAATAAAAAATATGTGCACAGATATATCAAAACTTCACTTTACAAAAAATCTGCTTGGTTAGACAAATCTTGGTTTTTATTCCATTGTGCTAATGGATAGTTCAGAATTTGGTGCAAGCAACAGAAGTCTGTGTCATCATCTTGTTTGGTATCAACAGTACAGAACAGTGGCAACAGAATCATGATGTAGGAAATATTTTTCTTGCACAACTTTGGACATCTGATAACCACTGAAAAATGTATGGACCACATATGAATTTCATTAGTGATCACGTTTTTGCCTTCACACTAACAGTTTCTCAAAATTTGGATAGATACAGTACTTCACCATAATAAATGTACCCTATCATGCATTTTCACTCCGGTGTCTTGCACGATTCTTGGATCTTAACTATACTGAAAATCATTGGGATGAGGTGGAAAGAGCTGCTCTCAGCAAGACTATACAACTACCCAGTTTTCAAAAACTGCACAATGAAGCTGTTTCCATAACATTCCTAAGTAACGTATTCTGTACTGTGCAGAATTGATGCACAATTGTGCATCAGAATTGTATTCTGAAGACCAGAATAAGCATAACATGCCATCAAAAAGGTGTACCTAAAAAAACTTTAAAGTCAGCGTCTGAATTTTTATGCAATACGTACATACAGTATATAACCCAAATACATAACAAATGCATTAACAAACTTAAATTAATATAGGAAACAATCAACCCATCATGTCACTAGACTGCGAGAAGAAACTCAGCTCACCAGCTTTGTCTTGTGCTAATGTGCTATTAGATAGCTAAATTCTAAAACTCATGAAACATGTAATTATAACTAAAACATGACTAACTGAAAGACAGATTTTTGAAAACTAAAATATGGTCAGCACTGCTGCTTCAAAAGTCTAGTAGAATGGGTTGGAATCCCAGCCCAGTCTGTGTGGAATTTGCATGTTGTTCCAATTCAATATCCACTGTACTTCAGGCAGTCTAAAATTTCCTTCCATTTGTCAAAGTGCCAACTCTAAACTGGTCTAGTGTCAGTATATCAGTGCAACGATTGTACTCTGCAGCGGACAGACAGACAACTCAGTGTTTATTGGCTTTTGTATTGAGACCAATCATACTAGGACAGGTTTCTGCACATTGTTGTGTGGTAAACTGTACTAGAAAAATACCAAAAAAAAAAAAAATTTTAAATAGCACAGTGCCAGCAATACAGAAATTTTGGTACTGGAAGTAAACTTCAGCTTTCCTCTCAATCCTCTAATCCATAACGGAACTTTTGTGGAAAAAACATCTGTTTATTAGACTCCACAAAAATAAACTACATACTTTGACAGAATTGGAACTTCAAGAAAAGCTACGTATAGTACATGCATTATCTGAGAAAAAAACAGAATTTCAAAAAACAACTAAAAAGAAACAAAATAGCAATGCAGACATCAAAGAAATACCTTATTGTACCCAAGGATTAGTGAAAGCAGTTACAAGACATCATTTCTCCTCTCATATTTTATACAACCATCTTGTCAACTTTTCATTAAATGACTTTAACAGGAATTAAGGCTTTTTTGTTACCTGGGAGAGTCAGAAAGGCTGACCATAAATGGGATTACCAAAATCAGGCCCTCCAATCACAGTGCTGCTTGCTGCTCACTTAAGGTGTTGTCATCAATTAAATATCAAAGAAATATACATTTTATTTTAGATTAGCTTTGCCCATTATTTCTGACAACTTTCATCACCTAGCTGTACGTAAATAGGCAACAATATTAAAAAATATGTCATTTAAATCAAAAGCTCACAATTATAATTACTAAAATAATAGAAATTTGGTCTTGTAAACTTTAAAAAAAATCAATAACCATAAATGAAGAATATAGCTTTGTTGAATACAGTAACAAAATTAAATGCTCCTGTTACAGTGACAAAGCTGAGAGCACTTTATCAGACAAAGCTTTAAAGGCACTGCTTAAAAAAATGGTTTAATGAGAAGCTGACATGCATAACCAAGACAGTTAGTAATTAGTGTTCCCAATGACAGCTGCAGTCCACCAAGTCAGCATCTCCAGGGAGGCTGGTCCAATTTCTTGGAAAACAAGCTATTATTTCCAGGGGGAAAGCCATTTTTTTCTAAGAACAGACTACGAAATTACATTTACAGTGCACAGAACAAAATGACCAACAACAGAGAGAGAGAGATATTAAGACAGAAGAGATGAAATGATGTATAACAGAGGATCATGTCAGGTCAAAGATGTAACTTAGACTTTAAAAGCACTATAAAATAAGAGTTAATTTTTCTTTTACACTGCACTACTGATTGTAAGCACATCTTTCCATGCTATACAAGACGTTTCCATAGTCACTGAGAATATGCTTGAAGCACTGTGCACTAAAAAAAGAACATCATATAACATTCTGGCATCCAAAAAAGCACCTGTAACTGCTTCCTCTTAAGTTTCAGAAATATGTTTGAATTATAAATTCTCAATAACTGTCACAGCAGGTTTGCTCATGTAATTAATGTCACTTCTCTTAATCTCCAACTCTGAAGCTGGCAAATGAAAGACTTGGCAGGCATTTGCCACACAGCTGGAGCAGGAAGTCAAGAGATCCACAAAAATGCTCACTGGGGGGTCTGGACAAGTCATGTAAATAAACTACTGGCTCCACATCCACAACTTGATGGGATGTTTTAACGTTTCCATAGGAACTCAAACTAAAGAGGACTTTCTGTTAGCTAAAGGGTAGCAAGAGGAAATAATGAAAAGACAATTACTACTAATATGTGTATGGAAAATTTTGCATTCTTTCTTGTAATCATTGCCTAACATCCCAACCTTGTGTCTCTATCTGAAATATCAAGTTTAGCTCTACCTATATATCCGAAGTTCTACAGTGTCTAAAGTGAGTTTAAAGAACAGAACATGTCACAAATGACATGTACAATTTTAGCATGTAAACAAAATACACTGAGGTGACATTTTATCGGAGTCTCTTCTGAAGCATCTTTTAATATCATTTTTACCTGAAAATGTTTGTGTTTGATACCATTTTTTTTTGTCTGAGTGTGCACAGATTCTAAAAATAATTTAAAAGAACATTGTACATAAAAGAACTTCCACAGTTTTTACTTGATGTACGACATCTGAGGGAATGTCAAAGACTCAATTCTCATGTCACTGATAAGACACGGAACAGTACATTTGTGATCAAACAATAATTAGGACAAATATCATTTCAGACTATCATCACCTTTAAAAGGCAAGTCTATGGGTACCACATAGATTTGCTCTGGCCACTAGAGCACTCAATTCTCTCCAGACAAACAACTTTTAATTTTTATAATCTATTTGTTTTGAAAATACAAATACAAACTAGAGAAGGAAAATTAAGGCATGTATTATAAGAAAGCAGTTGACTACAAGCAATAAAAGGTAGGTTTCAGACAAATGAACAGTAATATAAACATGTTCACAAATATATACCAACACCCACACATATTATGCTTATTTATATATAAATAAAAATGCACATATACAAAAATATACAGTATATCTATACATACACACAATACACACTATATAACAGTTTAATTACATATATGATGTGACGGATGAAATAGATGGACTGGCATCCTGGCTGGGATGAACCTGGGACCCTGTCTCAATATAGTGTGCTACATTTGATGGACTAGTATTCTGGCTGGGTTGGACAGAACATCCTAAACATAGCTGGGAGTCCATTATAACAGAAAGACCGTGGGAAGCTGCCTGTGAAGACTGTATGCTCCCCAACACAATAGTTGGCAGCACTCCTGGAGTGGTGCACACATGTATAGTCCAGAGCATACTGTTAACTATAGTCTCATTGAACAGAACTGCTGGATTCCATGGATGCCACCAGCAAAAGCTACAGGGAAAAAGTATCCCCACTTTAAGATACTTTCCTCTGACCCAAGAAGTGTTTTCTTCAGACAATGTCCTAGAACTGGATCCAGGAAAAAGAGTCCACCCTGGAGAATTGGAGTTGGGAGGTTTTGGACAAGGCTTGCCTGGAAGAAAATGACTGTAACCATGCTTATGACTGAACTTTTCCTTTGGAGGCAAAGCCTGTAAAAGGTACTTTGTATAAAAAATATACTTAATTTGAATCCTTCACTGTAATTGTGCATTTGTGTTTGGAGTTTGGGGCTTCCCCTAATGGTTATAAGGGGTCTATCCATTACTTTATAAAAATATCAATGAAGAAAAATTTGAACACATTTCCCCACACATTAGTGTCAATACATTAACTTCCATGGGGTCTCCTCCCTGTTGGTCATGCCGTCAAACATCCACTGGGAGGTGACCAGGAAGTATCCATATCAGATGCCCGAACCACCACAATTGGCTTCTCTCAATGCAGAGTGTCAGCAGCTATACCTGGGACCAAATTGCCTCAGGAGGCCCTATAAGGAGATTCTGCATCAGGCAACATAGCTCCTAGGGGCACTCAAATCTCTCCACAATGATAAGATGGCGGTTCCCGGAAAGGTTTTTATCAAATTAATTTTTAATGGAACTCTAATAAATGTCATAGAAAAAAAATCTTAAAATTAATTTTTCCCTTATATTCATTAAATATCCAATACTGTCTACAGTATATTCAGTTATAATTTAATATATCTTCTTGTCAGTTAAGGGTTTTTCTATTTTTAAGTTTACTTTTGTATTTGTAATCTTTCTTCACTATTTGTGAAGTGCTTTAAGATGAAATTTTTATATGAAATATACTATGGAAATACATTTTGCTGTTACAGTATTAAAGCTTTATGTACAGTACATACACTCAATACATAATATCAAAAGCACTGCATCAAATGAAGGCCTTGAAATTATAAACAGCATACTTTATTTAAGCTGAGGAAACATGCATTCAAGCTAACTTAGTACTTTACACTGAAAATAGTTTGTACCAGCATAAAATAAGACTAAAGCAAAAGAAGAAGTGCGGTTTCTGACTTTGTTAAATAAAATAAATAATTGATCATAAAAAAGCAACTCTACAGAACCTTGACATGTTTGACTAAAACTTTAAAAATCTAAGAGGGACTACAGAAATTTAAGTTGACAAGATAAAAAAATACACCACCCAAAATACTTCTTAAAAGCAGGTGCCTGCCATGGTACTAGAATCCACTTACTGTAAATTACTTGCTGTTGTCCATAGCACTTCGGATGGTAAGCATGGTAAGAGGAATCCGAATGAGCCCTTCACTACTACAAATAAAGTTTAAGCTCTTCTAGATAAAGGGCTAACACAGCACTCTAGATCATGGAGGAGAAACAAAAGTGGGGATGTAAGCACAGAGCTACAAAATACAATTCAGGACCTGCCAATGCAGAGACAGGACTAACTTGGAAAAATGAGAAAAGTGAAAATGGAGTTACAAGTACAAACTGAGGAAGTGATAGTTATGCCTGAAAATGTATAAGAACAGAAGGACAGCTAATTTAACTCCAGTCTGAATTGAGTGACTATACAGTAATCCCTCGCTCTTTTCGCGCTACGGCTTCACTCTATCGCGGATTTTAAATGTAAGCATATCTAAATATATATCACGGATTTTTCGCTGGTTCACGGATTTCTGCGGACAATGGGTCTTTTAATTTATGGTACATGCTTCCTCAGTTTGTTTGCCCAGTTGATTTCATACAAGGGACGCTATTGGCGGATGGCTTAGAAGCTACCCAATCAGAGCATGTATTACATATTAACTAAAACTCCTCAATGATATAAGATATGCTTCTCGCGCGGTGCTTGATTGTTTGCTTGTCTCTGCCTCTATCTCACCTTCTCTGACATTCTCTGTGCCTGACGGAGGGGGTGTGAGCAGTGGTGCTGTTTGCACAGAAGCTGTTTGCCTAGTGGATACAGACGCACCTCTAAGAAATGCCGCTTTATCGTGGTGCTTCCAAAAGCACACTTATTGATTTTTTGATTGTTTGCTTTAATCTCTCTCTCTCTCTCTCTGACGTTCTCTGCGCCTGACGGAGGAGATATGAGCAGAGGGGCTGTTTGCACAGAGGCTGTTTGCTTAGAAGATACTGACACTCCTCTAAAAAATGCTGCTTTATTGCAGTGCTTTGGAATACTTAAAAGCACACATATTGATTTTTTGATTGTTTGCTTTTCTTTGCGAGCGAGCTCTCTTTCTCTCTCTGAAATTCTCTGCTCCTGAAGAGAAGAAGATATATTTGCATTCTTTTAATTGTGAGAAAGAACTGTCATCTGTGTCTTGTCATGGAGCACAGTTTAAACCTTTGACTAAAGGGTGTTATTTCATGTCTAGAGGGCTCTAATAACGTTAACAGTGTGGGAGAGTTTATAAGGGCTTAAAATATATAAAAATAACTATACAAACATATGGTTTCTACTTCGCGGATTTTCATCTATCACGGGAGGTTCTGGAACGCAACCCCCGCGATCGAGGAGGGATTACTGTACAGTATTTGTGCTGTAACATCACCTAGTTCCCCTTCATCATCATCTCAGTCTTAAATGACAATATCTCAAGCAACCATGTGGTCTTGTTTTCAGCCCCCCCTCCAACAACACTTAACTTATGCTATATTTTACCCACTGACTACTCCTCTGACTCCAGTGGAAGGAGGGCAGAGGGATAAAGAATCTATCCTCTACTACTGACTTATGTAAACAGAAAATATCTGAACCTAAATTGACTGTTCCTACAACAAAACAAAACACGAGGATAGATGACCCAAGGTAGGTACAACTGAAAGGAACCTCAAGAAGCAGAAATTAGGCAAACCGGAGTACTTGATCATCCACAACTACAACCACGCAGTAGTGAAGTGATTGTGATATAAAGTAGAAGGAAGGGCAGTGAGAATGTTTGCAGGCTCCAAAACATTAAGGCAGAGATTTCTCAAACCACTGCTCCAATCATTAATGGCCACCTTACGCACCATCACTCCATTCAGTAGCAGTATGCATATAAAGTATCTCTGTTTTAATATTAATTTTAGCATCTTTGGCAATAACCTGCACTGGAAGAATGTTAAGTCTCTGCCATGCTTGCTGTCTTTTCATATTGCTCTAGTGAAACTTGCCATTACTGCTATTTTGATCAAGTTATGCCACCTGATCTTGGAGCAGGAATTTTAATTAGGTTTATTATTGATGATGGTAACACATCCATTCTGAAGCTAATGGGGCATTACAAGACTTCTAGATGGAAGGGAAATCAAACTTGCTGACTGCCATTGTTTATCTTATCGCTGGAGGATGTAAGATTACATAGTGTCACAAACTTGACTCAGAGTCATAGAAAATTTTGGGGTAGCCACCCATATATTTGGTATCCTGGCTGCAAAGTCGCAAAAATGTATACAGCATTGATGTGCACAAAACCGAATCCAAAACAGAACTGAGGGAATAGGGAAAAGGTAGAGGCTTTTAAAGGGAAAGACAGGAAGTGAGGTCAAAGGGGTCGGGCTCATAAAGGTCTTTAACCATAGGCTCGATCCCGGACATGACATCACAGGGGCTGGAGCTGGCAAGGTCTTCTTCCATAGGCTCGGAACCGGAAGTGACGTCAAGAGGGCCAGGTAGAATCTCCCATGACTGGTCTGCAGGAAAGGGAAAAAAAAGAGTCAGTGCACTCTGCCACATCCTGGTCCAATTTGGAATTGCCCTTACTCAAGCCCTTTAGCTGCCTCCCATGAGCACGTGTGTAAAAAGGCAACACCCCCTCAGCCCAGACCCGTATGGGTCAGGCGACCCTAACCGAGAGGTTGTGAACCCGAGAAAGAGCATCGCGTTGGCGCTGACGCCAACGCCGATGAATGAGCAAAAACTTGTACAGCTGGAGGTCAAGAAACCGCCGGGTGACCTGCGGATTCGACTCCTTGTGCAGGGCCATCCACTGTAAAGGTGAATGGTCTGTGACAAGGGTGAATTCCCGGCCCAATAGGTAGTACCTCAGCCGAGTAATTGCCCATTTAATCGCCAACGCGTTTCTCTCCACCGCCGCATACATGGTCTCCCGGTCCAACAGTTTCCAGCTCAGGAACATGATGGGGTGTTCCACACTGTCGACGCTTTGGTTCAGCACAGCCCCCAGGCCTGTGTCCAAAGTGTCTATCTTGAGGATGAAAGGTAAAGAAAAGTTAGGTGATTTCAAAACAGGTGCGGACATAAGGGCTTGCTTCAAGTCACTAAATGCAGCGCCTATCTTGTCAGTCCATACCACAATGTTTGGGGCCCCTCTTCTTTGTCAAATCAGTCAAGGGCGCCACTCTCTCTGAGAACCGGGGAACAAACCCGCAGTAGTACCCCGCCAGCCTGAGAAAGGCTTGGACCTGACACTTTGTTCGTGAAAGTGGCTACTTCAAAATGGCATCTACTTTGGAGCACTGTGGCTTCACGGTACCCCGACCCACCAGGTAGCCTAAATACTTGTCTTCGCTCAATTTAAAGGATCATTTCTTTGGATTAATCTGAAGTCAGGCCTCACCCAGTGTCCGGAATACTGCTTTTACCTGCTGTAGGTGTTTTGTCCATGTGCTGGAATAGATGACCACCTCATCCAGGTAGGCATCACTATATGAGTTATAGGGCCTGAGCACTTTGTCCTCCAGACGCTGGAAAGTTGCCGCAGCCCCTTGTAACCCAAATGGAAGGACACGATATTGCCAGTGTCAACTAGGGGTACTAAACGCGGTCTTAACCTTTGCAGAGTCCATTAAAGGAACGTGCCAGTACCCCTATGCCATGTCCAGCGTGGTCAAATACTGAGCTTGTCCTAGCCTCTCAAGGAGGTCATCCACTCGTGGCATTGGATAAGCATCAAATTGGGAGACTTATTAAGCCGACGGAAGTCACGGAAGTCACTGCAAAACATCCAACTCCCGTCAGGCTCACTGATCAAGATGATGGGACTGGACCAGGGACTATGACTTTCCTCTATTACTCCTAGTTCCAGCATGTGCATGATCTCAAGCTCCACTTCAGCTCTTTTTGCCTCAGGAAGGCGATACGGACATTCTTGGACTACAACCACAGGCTCTGTCACAATGTCGTGCTCAAAAAAAGAAGTCCTTCCGGGGTTTTTACTCTCTACCTCCGGGACGGACAGGATAACTGTTTCCAGCTCCCGTCATTGTCTGGGACTTAAATCCACACCCAAGTTAAGGCAACTCACGTAAGCAAAGAGTGAGTGGGGCTGACCGGAGGAGGGATCGGGATCCCTATCCTTCCATAGTTTCAACAGATTTACATGATAAAGCCGCTCCCTCAGCCGACGAGTGGGTTGACTCACCAAATAGTCAACAAGTCCTTTTCTCTCCTTAACTTCATATGGACCTTGCCAATGGGCTAGTAACAGACTGGGAGGTAGGTACTAGGACCATGACCTGATCTCCCAGGCGGTACTCCTGGAGAGACGTGCCTCGGTCATAACAACAGACCTGTGCTGCTTGAGCCTCTTCCATGTGACTTTTAAGGTGGGGCTGAATTTTACCAACTCTATTGCGTAATTGCGCAATATACTCCAATATGTTTGTAGAGGGAAAAGCCTCTTCTTCCCATCCTTCTTTTAAAATGTCTAATATGCCCCAGGGTTGTCACCCATACAATAATTCAAAAGGGGAGAACTCCGTAGAGGCTTGTGGGACTTCTCGAACGGCAAAAAGGACAAAGGGGAGGAGCTGATCCCAGTTCCTTCCATCCTTGCTGACCACCTTACAAAGCATTTGTTTGAGAGTCTGATTAAATCTCTCTACCAGACCGTCGGTTTGAGGATGATATACCGCGGGCTTTTAGATGCTTTATTTTAAGGAACTTGGCAGTCTCCTTGAATGTCTCTGAGGTAAAAGGCGTCCCTTGGTCCATCAGGACTTCCTTAGGGATGCCGGTTGCACAAAGACCCCTACTAATTCCCGTGCCATTGCTTTATAAGTAGCTGAGTGCAACGGAACAGCTTCAGGGTATTTGGTAGCATAATCCACGAGGACTAAAATGTACTTGTGTCCTCGGGCTGAGGGCTCTAGGGGTCCGACTAAATGGATCCCAATTCTGTGAAAGGGGACATCAATTAGGGGAATAGGAATGAGAGTAGCACGGTCCTTCCTAGGAATTTGTCACAATTAACACTCTGGGCAGGAAGTGCAAAAGCGACAAACCTCCTCATTGATTCCCGGCTAATAAAAGTGGAGGTTAATCCGCTCCAGGGTTTTCTCGGTGCCCAAATGGCCACCTAGGAGGTGGGTGTGTGCTAACTCACAGACCTGCCGTCGGAAGGTCCGCGGGATTAGCAGTAGCCTTCTCTCCTGCCCGTCATGCTCTGCTACGCAATACAGAAGGTCGTTTTCCAACACAAAGTGAGGACCCTGTGGTATCGACTGGTGAGTGCGCTGGCCGTTGACCAGGACCACCGCATTTTTGGCAATCTTAAGGGAATTGTCATTCCACTTTTCCCTTTTAAAAGAAGCCGGCGTTTCTCTAAATTGAAACTGCAAAAGACTGAGGGGGTCCGGGCCGACCTCAAGGAGCGTGGTTTCCTCCCATTCCGTCTCGGTGCTCGTGGATGACATATTGCCACGCGACAGTCCGGGAGTTGCCACATTACTCAGGGAGGTCGCTTCATCTCTATTCGCCAGCTGGTTACTTGGTGTGGAGGCAGCTTGAGACTGCTCATTCCCATCTATAACGAGGCCCAAGTTAAACTTGGGAGTGGTATGTGTCTCACCGCTTTTAATTTTAGACCAGTCCCGCCCCAGTATCACTGGGTGTGGTGGATTTAGGAGGACCGCCACAGTTAATTTTTTTACCAATCCTTTTTCCAATTACCGGACCTGTACCAGCGGATTTCTCAGTGGACACAGGTTAAATTGGTCTTAATTTTCAACCACTGTTGCGGCAGCACAAACCAGCTGGCAACAATGGTAATATTGCTGCTGGAATCGAATAAAGCTGTGGTCTTGTACCTGTTTACAATCACCACGCCTGCGTCTGGGACCACCAACGGGTTAGTGAGAGCACACCAACCCCTACTCCCCCTCCAACTGCATTCCTCCCTGTTCCCAAGTGGTTTGTGCGCCCGCAACTCCGGTAATGTCGGCACAAGCTCCGGGTTGTAAAGGAGGGGACAAGATTTTGGGACATACGCCGACTGAGCTCGACTAAGGGACGGGTCTCCTCCCCCAGGTTGCAAGGCCGTCTCCTGCGACTCAATGCCTCTTATCAATCCTTCCATATTCTAAAAGTCTTTACCCCAGACCGGATGGGCAAAGCCGCGGGGTGGACCATTTAGTAGCAGGTAGCAAGCCACCTGCTCTACTATTTGGTAGGGCTTGTTTTCACTTGGCCGTAACCAGTGCCCTACTGCATTCCATAACGTCCAGGCTTGCTTGTGGATCAGCCGCTCTGGGTCGAACCTCCACTTCCTTACTTTATTCACCTGCCAGTCTGGGGAACCCCTAGGTGGAAATAGGGGCTCTGCCTTCGCAGGGCGGTGGGTACTCTCCCCCATTCATCTCCCCCATCCGGAGCAGCCCAATTCTGTGAGCCCCTCCCGCACACTCCCTGGTATGTCCAGCTAAGTGTGCCAGGAGAGGAGCCTGCACTGTGTCTCTCTGAACCGCGGGACACCCACCCCGCCTAAAAACTTGGCCATGGTATGCTCCCACCTGGGTAGGTTGCAGGTCCTGTCCCATTCTCTTCAGGGATCCTACCATCCTGCCATCTACGCCAATGTCATAAACTCGACTCAGAGTCATAGAGAGTTTTGGGGCAGCCACCCTTATATTTGGTATCCTAGCCGCAAAGTCTCAAAAATGTATACAGCACTGATGGCACAAAACCGAGTCCAAAACAGAACTGAGGGAATAGGGAAAAGGTGTAGGCTTTTAAAAGGGAAGACAGGAAGTGAGGTCAAAGGGGTCAGGCTCATAAGGGTCTTCAACCATTGGCTCGAGCCGGACGTGACATCACAGGGGCCAGAGCTGGCAACATCTTCTTGCATAGGCTCAGACCTGGAAGTGACGTCAAGAGGGCCAGGTGGAATCTCCCATGAATAGTCTGCAGGAAAGGGAAAAAAAAGAGTCAGTGCACTCTGCCACATCCCGGTCTGATTCGGAATTGCCCTTACTCAAGCCCTTTAGCTGCCTCCCATGAGCACATGTATGACAATAGCTAGAAATTGCCAGACACAACACATTACACAACACCATGACAACCTACCAAGCATGGTTTCACATTTCCAAAGTGTCATAAGTTCACTCCTTTTACTGACAGCAAATAACATGCTGCCAATGTATGAATGTTTTTTAGGTACAGTGAGTTCAGCTGCAATCTTTCTTTTTTTCATTCTCTCATGGTATGTCAAACACGAGACAACAGACAAAAACATTCTCTTTTTGTGAGGTCCCAAATACCCTTGCTGCTTAGTTCTTATAGCTGCATTATATATATTATAAATTCCCTGGCTGGGTGTTTATTTATTATAAACTCTCACACACACTGAGCCTACCCTTAGAATTTAGACACAATCAAACCTAATTGATTTTAATTAGAGTGAATCACACACAGCCTCCAACTAGCTAAGATAATGTAAATAAAGTTTGCAACTTAAAAATCATTGGAAAAAGGTCATGTAACTTGACAGGGCCTTAAGAGTGGGGTGCCAAAAAGTACTTCCCTACCAAATTGATACCTTATCTCCTGGTCACTTCTTTGGCCTCCAGTCTTCAAGGCAGCCAATCCATAGCCAACCATATATGATTATCCAGGTTCTCCCATTTTTTGCTACACCCTCAAACATGTACAGGTTAGGTGAATTGGTAATTCTAAATTTCCATGTATGTGTTTGAATGGGACCCTGTGATAGACTGGCACCTTCTTGAGGGCCTTTTCCTGCCTTGCGTCTGGAGTGCTGAGAAACAGAATTTGATTAAGCAGAGTTTACATGTTCTCCCTGTGTCTGCGTGGGTTTCCTCCGGGTACTCCGGTTTCCTCCCACAGTCCAAAGACATGCAGGTTAGGTGCATTGGCGATCCTAAATTGTCCCTAGTGTGTGCTTGGTGTGTGTGTGTGTGTGCGCCCTGCGGTGGGTTGGCACCCTACCCAGGGTTTGATTCCTGCCTTCTGCCCTGTGTTGGCTGGGATTGGCTCCAGCACACCCTCGTGACCCTGTAGTTAGGATATAGGGGTTGGGTAATGGATGGATGGATGGAAGGATATGAGGATTTTACTTTGTGCATCGGTAAGTAAAGAATTAATTCTAAGACTAGCACTGAAAAATGAGATATTGCATGAAACAAATTTAATCTAAATATGATGACTGTATTATTATATAACAAACATATTTAAATAATCATTTTTTGTGACAGTATTCAAACAATATGTAATGTGGATTTTAAAAAAAATAATTTAGTCTCATTTTGCTGCTTTAGCTAGCTTGGGAACATGGCTTTTAAATTTTTGTCTATAGGGGTGCTCAAGATTTCCTTTACCAAGCCAGGAAGCCATTTACTTCAAGAGGGTTTGCAGAATGTTTATGTAACAAATTCAAGTAAAATGTTCAATGCTGTTTAAGCATCAAGTAAGGTAGGAAAGGAACTGCAGATTTGCTCTCATCTTGTCATTTGTTCCTACCTTAGCCAAACTTTAAACCATTTTTTCCATTTTATAAAGTAAGAAATATTTTATGTGATAATGAATTGAAGACAAAAATCACAGAAGATCAAGTTCCTCTGTAGAGCATCTCTGTCTGTACAGAGGGTGCATAACAGAACTGTCATTAACAAAGCTAACTTTAAATGAGGAATATTTTTTTCCAATTTTAGTACTGCATTCCTACCAAAACAGATAACTAGGGTAAACAAGTTAGCAAAAACTTTAACCTTGAGGTTAATACCAGCAGCTGAATTTGGAGCTGCATAGTGCTGGCATTAAGGATATGTGTACTGAATTAAAACAATCATACTTCTGTTTGGCGTTTTAGAAATATTTTAACATGCTCTGCTTAAAAAGATAAAATCCTAGATAAGTCCAGAGTTTCAAAGGTGAATGCAGAAAAATGCAAATACTTCATAGGATGGGGAAACATGAAGTTCAATAGTATACAATAACATTCAACCAAGGAAAAGATCCGGTTCATGTCTAGAAGAGGTCACACTGCAGGGAACAGGACAAGGTAGAATTATGTGAAATGTTAAACAGAGCCAATACCAGCATGCCTCAGCATGAAAAACAGATGGAACCTATACATAAACACATCTTCACAAAAAGACAAATCCAGGATATAACTAAAAGAAAAATGTTTAGCTCTAAACTATCAAAAGTTTTCATTAACACATTATGCTTTTTTTTTTTTTTTTAACCTGGCAAATGTTGGTAGACAATTTCATTAAACATGAAGAAGCTAGCCTTACTCTACATACAACTTGCTGTATACCATGTTAATCTCTTTGTGCCATATACTCTCACTTATGCTTTCTATACTATGTAAAGTATGTTTTGACAGTTCTTAGCTTAGCAGGTGATTTATAATGCAAACACATTTTGATCTCAGTGAACATATTTCTATTTTATTAAGCACTCCTGTTAAATCATTTAAAACAAAAACACAGTATCTGCAATAAACCAGAAGAGGATTCAAAAGAATGGAGAAAAATCTATTGGTGACCTTCAAATGGTACTTATAGACAAAAATATTTGTCCTGTCAGGAGACCCTAGGCAAACTGGTCTTAGGGAAGGGGTCCACAAAAAAAAAACGATTTGCAACTTTGAATTCCTGGATTATTGTCATCCAAACCAAGTAAATCTCAAACATACAGAAACTGGGTATTATGTCTTGTGGCATGTATAAGGATTACATTCACAATAAAATACATAGGAATCCACATAGTACAGTCAAATTACAACAATCCAACATGTAAATCACAAATCATATGCAGTACTGATTCACATATATGAGATCTTGACAATGTAAGCTGAGATGTGACATGTCCCTTAATTGGCAAATAAAAGATGTGAGGAGGTGGAAAAATATTGCCTAGGAATAGCCAGAGTGGCTTTTGGACATGGTACTGGCTCTGGAAATAGACTTCTTGATAAGAGTTGATCATCTTCCCTTATCTACAAAGATGCCCCATTTTTTTCTTTTTTCTCCTCACTTACAAGTCGATGAATGAGTGTTATGCACACAGGTTTTGGTTGTGAACAGAAAAATTCACTTAATTCACTCTATATGTATGCCTATTTAGCAAGTTTTGGGTTTTCTTGGCTGCAGTGGGCTGAAGCCCTGCCCAGGGTTTGTTTCCTGCCTTGCGCTCTGTGTTGGCTGGGATTGGCTCCAGCAGACCCCCGTGACCCTGTAGTTAGGATATAGCGGGTTGGTTAATGGATGGATGGATGGATGGTTTTCTTGGGGAAGCTAGTTTAGGCATACAAAGCGAACCTGTCAGCTTTCATTTGATCCAATTCTTATTTTTAACACATTCAACCCAGATCAGAATTTGCCTATCAATATTATTATTATTATACATTCTTTTGCACAGAATATACAAAATTTTATGTAAGTCCACCAACACTGGATATTTGAAGAATAACAGTCCATGATAATGATCATGGATTTTAATTAATGACAATAAGAATAAGACTGCTGGAACAAGGAGGTACCAATGATTCTGGGGCTTTTGCTCCACGACAGACAGGTGGTCAGCAATAAAGGAAAACCTAAGATGTAACCATTTTCCCCAGATCAAAAGTAGCAAACTTATGTAGACTAGCTTATATACTAAAGACACCCTAGGTGGCCCTGTAGAACACTACCAGGCACTACATTCTGAGAAGAGATCTAGAAGAAGAACCAAGACATGTTGGAGGGATGGTAACTCCTATCATGGAATTGTCTGAAACCTCACCAGGTGGAGGTAGAGACTGTTTCTAGGAACACAGGACTCTGGTCTACACTGCTTGCTTAGAAACATTACACCAATCATAGTATCAGCACTAACACATTATATTTTAATATCTCTGGTGGACTCCATTATTTTACTTACTTAGATTTAGTTCCTTCTGTATCGTGTGATGCTTTTGGGCAACAATATTCAATGAATACTGGCAGGTGAAATGTGTACTGGACAACAGGAGAAGAGATGTTGTAAAACTCCAAAAGAAAAGCAACCGCACAGGCTACAGCAATTGGAGGGGCATTACACTTCTTTCAATTGCAGGTAAGGTTACCCTGCTGCAGTAGTTGCAGGGTGCAGCAGACCCATCACTGAGCAAAGAATACGAGAGATTCCATGCAGTAAGCAAATATTTACACTACAGCACATCTTCCAACAAAGCATCAAATTCCAAATGCGACTACTTACTAACTGCATTGACTTCAAGAAAGCCTTCAACAGTGTCCACTGAGAATCACTATTGCAAAATATGGCATTGTATGGAATACTGCAGCAATTTGTGAATGTATTCCGGATTTGTACCAAAACTCACACTTATACCTAAAGTGGGACAATGGAATCACTGGATATTTCAGTGTTGAGATGGGAGTGCAGAAAGGCTATATTCTCTTCTTGCTTATTATTTAATTTAGATTAGATCCCATGTTGATTTAAATGAAATAATTTAAATGAACACAGCAGCAGAAACATAAAAAACAAGAATATGGACTAATGAGACCGATAATACAGTAAATGAATGAATGAATGAATCAAATAGATAAATAAACAAACTTAATGATTACATCGGGTAGAATCACTGAATTGCCTGAAAGCAGTTGGCCGAATAGAACCCCAGATGTGCTTGTTAGCACACCATAGTAGAATGAGCCTCTGGATAAAAGTAATCCAAGAGATCGACTCCTGGAGAGAATTGTGACACCCCATGTGGTGGGAAAGATGGCACCAGACCAATCAGGATCAGACTTGAGTGGTGTTAGTCAAGGAGACACAAAAAGATGGTGCCTAGAAAAACAGTATCACACAGGCCTTTTTTTTTTTTTCCATATACAGTACAGTCCTCAGAGCCTGTGACACACAAAACACAAAAGCAATGTCCAAAAAAAAAAAAAAAAGTGAAACTGAATAATACTGGGAAATAAAACCTCCAACCAATCCTGCTCTATGCTGCTCCCTTCATCTAATTACTTGCAGGCGTGTTCTGTGTGCCCAATCCCTGTATTTAATTGCATGGTGGCCTTGCGCACAAGTGTAAGCATGAGCTCACCCACTACATGCTTTAACCCCTTATCATTCGGGGTCATTTTTGCTAAATCGCTTGTAATTCGACCTCTCCAAATTAGAATCATTGCTGTTATTGAACTATCTGGAGTATAAACACGTTTGGTCTCTTTGTAAAGGTAACATTCACTAGTTTCACCCTTAGTAGTCAGAATCACTGTAGGTGTGACTGATCAAAAGTTATGCACATTAGAACTCACAAAAAAAACGAATTTTTTTGTTCTCGCCTAAGTTTTTTTATGAAAATAAAGGAAAATAAAGCTGCAGTAGGTAGGTGGGGACAGAAACACACTATGTACCAACAGAATAACTTGTTGACTACTCAAATTTCAAATTTGAAAAGAATACCTGTAAAATGACATTTTTACACCAGTTTTATGTGGGCATGCCCAGGGGCTTTTAGAGGGACCATTATCCACATTTTGGAACATATGGAAAAAGTGTAATAACTTTTGAATGCTTCAACCCACATATATCAATAAGGGCTCTACTGAAAGCTTACACCTAAAGGAATCTATATCTACACACAGTGTCACTCTATTAGTTATGGAAATTCATGTTCCATAATAAAAACAATAAAAAATACACATTTCTATGTAAAAATAGTCAATACAAGTTATTTGCCAAAAATATATTTATATTTTTTATTTTTTACTTTTTTTTATAAAATGCACACAAACTATATATATTTCTTTTACAAACTGTTACAACACAGCTCAGCGTTTTTCCATGTGCCACTTGATGGCAGCAATCACTAGCAAGCAGAAAGCACAAGGGCGTGGCACGTCGCTCTCTCCCATTATACGCCCCGTATGCCGGTTGAATACTTTTGCAACTCGTACATGCATCTATTATTTAATCGAGTGTTCATTTACGTTTAAACTTCTACTTTTATTCATATTTAAACTGCGAAAAAACTTGGCGAAATCACAATAAACAACCACGCACCAACTCTGCAGACTGGCACAAATGCCACCTTCACGCAGCTCCGATCGTTTTGTTTACAAGTTAGCATAGCAAGTTGCATATCAAAATGCTCGGCTGCTCATTGGCTGTAAGTTTTGAGTGTCAGTCACAATGTCCAATCAAACTGGTAGATTCCTGCCAGAGTTTGAAGCAGACATCATCGTCTAAGCTTTCTGTGACACTGGTTGGCTATACGAGGTGCCAGTCAACCCCAGACCCGTCGTAATTGGCCAACTTAGGTGTCTTTCGAAAGCTAACACTTCCGTGTTTGATGCGGTAGCATGGTTATCGCCGACAGAAACAAATTACGTCTAATATGAGCAATATAAGTGAAAAAAAATTACTTAGGTGGTTTTAAGTTATGAAACGTTTTCTGGAGTTTTTGTCCCTTTGAGAATATATCGGGTGTTTTGGACCTAAATCGTTTTACTGGATTATATTCGCTGGAGCCTTACGGACACAATGGGATCAATACTGCTCGGAAATATTGATGTTTGACTTGCAGGGGGTCTTCAAAGGTAGGCACAGTCAACTCTTAAAAGTATGTACTTCTCTGTAAAAAAGGCTTTAGTGTCAGTGCTGTGGTTGTTGTGTGTCAAAATGGTTTATATCATCGGAAAGACGAGACTTTGAAGTTTCATTTGATGGGTAGGGTGTCGAGATGCATGGCAGATGGGCATGCACACATTACTGTAACGTTTTTGAACCGCTGTTATGTCCTGGGACCGGTACGTGTGCGCGTTAATTAACTAGACAAGCTGAGAAGTTCTCTGAATTTACTATATTAAGTTGTCTTTTGAAATTGTATCTTGGGATCCCCTTCTCAGAACTAATGCATGCATTCATTACATTAACATTCCACACTTTTTACTTTGCAGAGGTAGGTGGCTATAGAAATGCTCACCTTTTGACCAGGCACACGTGAAGACCAGTAGACCTTTCCTAAATAAGCATCTACCCCGCTGGCATCACACAGCGCGGTCCTGCAGGAGCAAATATTTAAAAATTCATGGAAGAGTACATTCACACTTTCACCTCCATTATTGTTACAAGTTTAAACTATTTTGCACTACACTTAGAATGCTTTCCTATAATTTGGTAATGTCTAGCAAGTGCATTACCACAAGGATGATGGGGAATTTACATGATGGCATTTGTCTACCTCTTTTCTTTTGAACACAGAGAGCGCTGAAAAGGATGTGTGGTGCCAAATTGGTAAGGCAATGGCTGTTTTCCAATGACTACATCACATCTGGTCAGCACCATCGATCACCATAGCCATCAAGACTCAGATGTACAAGAGCAGTGTGGTCAAAACTGTTAATTATACTAGTGAGAAATGGACTGTCACAAGATCGCCCAGAGGTTTGTCTTCCATCAGCAATGTTCATGTTGCATCTCAAGTATCTCCTACAGAGATTGGATCATAAATGTGAAAGTGCTCAAATGGAGTGGACTGCCATGGTTGGAACATGCTGTACATTGTGCAATGTCAATAGCATCTAGCCGGTCACATATTTTGACTTACTGCACAATGAATACCAAAGATCGCACTGCAGTGGCTGCCACTGAAGGGGAAGCAAGATCTGGGTCACCCACCCAAGACTTAGAGGGAAACATTCCAAGATGATCATACATTAGCAAACCTCAGCTGGACTGACGTCAAAAAGGTTGCTATGGACAGGACTCGGTGGAAAATGCTTGTTGCCCATTATGACCTTATCATTCCAGTAGTTACGAAGAAAAAAGAAACTGAATAGAATTTTTTTAAAATCTAAACAACGCAGGCACTAAGAATTCAATTAGTAGTGTGCCATACACTTTTGGAACATCCCATAAAGCTTTGGCGTCTAGTCAGCTCTTGGCTGAAGCACATTCTATGTAGTTTGCATGTTCTTCCAGAGTAATTTACCTTTTACTGGGAAAAACAGGCATAAAATAGGACCAACGCTTTTCTGTAATATTACTCAGTGTGCCAAAATACCTAGTGATAATTGGGTTGTAATTTAAGAATTTTAATTATAGGCACACACCATACACTCACTCAGTGAATTATTATGAACAGTTTATTTTGGAATACCATACTAATACTTTTTTTGCTCTCAAAACAGCCTCAGTTCTTCAAAGGATAGATTCAAAAAGATGTTGGAAACATTCCTTTGGGTTTCCAGTCCATGTTGACATGATTGCATCACACACTTTCTGCAGAGTTGTCAGCTAATTGTGAATGCTATAAATGCCCCATTCGACCACATCCCATTGGCATTCTACTGGATTCAGATCCGGTTACTGGGAAGCCCACTGAAGATTACCAAACTCATTGTCACGTCAACGAAACCAGTTTGAGATGACTTTTGAGGTGTGACACGGTGTGTCTTCATGCCAAAGGTAGCTATTAAAAGATGGGTAAATTTGGGCCCATGGTCAGCAACAATACTCAAATAGGACAGAGTATTCAAGCTATGATTGATTGGTATTAGAAGGCCCAAAGTGTGCTAAGAAAACATTCCCCACACCATCAAACCACCACCACAACCAGCCTGGGCTGTTGTCACAAGACATGTTGGATGCATGGATTCATGCTGTTCATGCCAAATTCTGACCCTACAATCTGTGAGCTTCAGCAGAAATGGAAATTTTTCAAGTCTTCATCTGTTAAGTTTTGATGAGCCTGTGCCTATTGTAGCCTCAGCTTTTTGTTTCTTGGCTGACAGGAATGAAAGCCATCATGGTCTTCTGCTGTTGTAAACCAGGCACTTCCCTCTGACATAATTTTCTGCTCACCACAGTTGAACACAGTGGTTATTTGAACTACCGTAGACTTTCTGTCAGCTCCAACCACTTTTGCCATTCTCCTCTAACTCTCATCAATAAGGTGTTCCAGTCCACAGAACTACCACTCAAAAGAAATATTTTTTTGTTTATCACACAATTCAAAGTAAATTCTAGACACATTTTGTGCAAGAAAATATCAGGATATCAGCAGTTACAGAAATACTCAAACTGGCTCATCTGGTAGCAACAATCATGCTATGGTCGAAATCACTAAGGTCACATTTTTCCTCATTCTGGTGTTTAATGTGAACATTAACTAAAGCTCCTGACCTACAGTATATCTGTATGCTTTTATGTACTGCACACTGCAACATGATTGGTTGATCAGATAATTGCATAGATATGCAAGAGTACAGGTGGTTATAATAATCTGCTTAGTGAGTATACTTCAAATGAATAAACAAAGCAGCACTCAAAGATCGCAGTTGCCTACTCCCAAATTAGTTAGTATGACAAAGGAGATTAGCGCAGATGACATATTTTTATCCTATTACATTTAAACTTCCATTTTCTCAAGTCTTTTTTCTTGTCATGGAAAACTTCTAAGCATATATTAGGCACACTCATTTTCCTAGTACACAACAATTCAGTTATTATTCAGTTATTATTGTGGTCGAAAACCAGAATATTCAAAGAAAAAAAAACAGTATGGGAAGAAAGAAAAAAAACAACACATAGACAGTGACTTTACTGGGGCAAAAGTCCAGGTCCTGTGAGCTATGAGTCAGCAGCACTAGCCACTGCACAACTGTGCCTCCAACATTAAAGGTTTAAAGGGTCATTATTGTCACGTGTACAGTCAAATTCTTTCTGGCATGAGCTAATCACATTAATGCTGTGAGTGCTGAAAATGGAAGCAAACTACAATCATTAACACTAATGTTTACAAATTTAGAGCAAAATCTGACAGCAACTACTGCACTTTCTATTCCATTGGCTTTGGACAAATATTTTACAACAGGGAAACTTTTTTACTGTTTTTTGGTTTTTATAAACAAACCTTTTTCTTTTTAAAATACAGTATTCTTTATTATTAATTTGTCACACGCTTACCACATTGATTTTCAACCTTAAAGAGATACCCTCAACTATAAAATGAACACCTTGTGCTTTTAATGTGCATGTTTACTTATATAGAAAACACTCAAAAAATAACAATGAATAAAGTTATATCAGTATATAGTAGTCACACGTAAATTACTAGAAGTCCTACACCTTTTGCTGAATTTTAATATGTTCTTTGTATGACCCTCTCACAGGCATCATTAGCAGTGTAATAATATCAAATTCTGGATGATGTGGTTTCCAGAGGTAAATAAGGGGATTTCTGTTTGCAGAAGACACTAACAAGGTACTAATAACTGACACTCTAGCATTAAGTTATATGAAGGAATAAAAAAAAAAAAAAGAAGAAAAAAAAAAAACTAATCAGTGACTGGCTAGGTTTCCAAAAACACAGGCAAATTAGCCAATACAGCTGGAGAGAACTTTAGGACTGAGTGCTGCTGCCAATAAATAACCATTTGCAAGTAACTGTGTCAACTGTGCAGGAATTACAACTGACAAACCACAGGACAGTTATGCACCCTTTATGTTTAGAAAGTTACATTTACTACAATGGCAAGAAATATAAAAAAAAAAAAACCAAGAATTTATTATAAACTGTATAGAGTATACCTAAGCTATGAGATGAATTTGATTTCCACATTGTGATGTGTGTGTCACTCTCTTGAACCCCAAAACCAAAAGGCTGAGTCGCAGTACTTTAGCAAAACTAGCTTTACTCAGCTTGAAACAGGAACAGCAATGTCATTTTTTGCAGCGGGATCTACCACTCTCCTATACACAGATACAGTAATCAGACAGGGTCATGGCCAGGTTAGCAGCCAAGTAATATTGTTCCCTGCATTTATAATATTCCATTCATCACCCATCGACAACAGCCACTTAAAGCACCACCGCAATTGGCTCAGATTTGCTTTGGCGGGGAGTCGCTGTAGCGCTGTGAGGTTGTGGTTGCCCCGGCAACAGACAAACTCTCTTCCACAGACTCAGTGATCGCGCTTTGGTGTGTCGTTCCGTTGGGGTAGTCCCAAAAGAGTTTAGAAACCTCACAACATATTGAAATGTTACAGCACTTCCTTCATCAAATTACTCATATTCTCCATTACTTGTAACAAATTAGCTTATTAATCCGAGTTATTCAGCCTTAACCTCATGGTGTAATTTAAAACAATAAGAAGTTACTGTACAATTTAGGCAAGTGAATGAAAGTCAAGTGATGCAATATTTAAAGGTTGAAATGGTTTCTATTTTTAATTCCGTTTGTCAAATCTCTTCACAGAGCTGCTAAAAATTACATTTGGCAGGTGCCTTATAGTAAAAACCTGACCTCTATAATTTTATGAAATAGACTTCACTGACAATTCAGACCTCTACACAGATAATGTACTGAAACTATGTCGCTGGACCACTAAGGCAACAACACAAACCACTATGGGCCACCTTTCAATGCTTTAAAAGGAATACTCAAAAAAACAAAAATATTTTTTATACTTTAGTTTACTTACCCCATGTAGTTTGGAGTGGTGTCCAAGAAAAAAAATTAATCTCATATTTTTATGACAAAAGACACATAGGAGATTCAAATTGAAAGGGACCCAGCAGTGACCAATTCTGGACAACGGCAAACAATGTGAAAAATGTCTAAAAAAAAAAAATTCTCAAACTCATGTTGCATATCCACATGTCCATTTTCCGTTCATATGGTCAAAATGTGCAAAAAGAATAATTTTTTTTTTAAAATGTTAACACTGGAAGATCACACTGAAGATCATTAGGAAAGATGTCTTTCCCACAAGAAGATCTGCTTCTCCTCATCATTCACTGGTCAACAATACTGTCTTCAAATCAAACACGGAGTATTGTGGGGAAAGACAACATTTTTGTTGATCTTCAATGCTGAGCTGCCTGGAATTGTTAATATATTAGTAAAAAACACACACCACTGCATGTTTTAACCATATAAATGGATAACGGACACATGGATTATGGAACACTAGTTACGTGAGATTACAATGTTTGTCACATCGTTTGTCTTTTGTGAAAAGTTTGATTTTACACAGGAAACTATAAAGTTGGGACAAATGTAAATAAGCAAATAAGTAAATAAAAAACAGGCACATATTTAAAAAAATAAAACTTACAACAGCAAATATTACAAACCTAACTGACTAGTTCACCAAAAAAAACAGATTTTAATAGCATGTTGTTATAAAAACAGCTTTAAAAAACTGGTTTAAATGGAAATATCTGTAGTTATGCTTAAATTCATTAATTCAAAAAAAATATCAATTTACCGACTATTATTTTTTATTTAAATGATTCAATATTGGTTCTTAAAGTCTTAAGTTCGATCTTGTGAATCTCTATCCTGCTCAATAACTATACGTAGATTTTTGCTTATCGTCGTTAAGGGTTCTACGGAAAAAGCACTTTACTATGTCACACAGAATGAGAATGGTCTGTTTGCAGGTAAAACAGTATGGTGTGCCTTCCTCCAATGAAATCAGTGCCTTGGACAAAGCAAATTAAAGCAAACATGTGCACTTCCTACAGATTCAAATGGTGCCTCAGTAAAGAACAACGGGATAAAAGCAAAGCCACATGCAAGTTGTGCAACTCAGAAGTATTTTTGAAACACAAGAAAACTGAGAAATAATTTATCCCGACGTCACTCATAAACATAACCTCAGCTGATATCTGAATGAGTACAGCCTAAATAATCTACACCTGATAACTCCAACCTTCCATTTAATTTGCCTTGTGCCCAAAGAATAACAATCTATAGCAGTTTTTAATCTGCAAATATATGAAAACCTACACCAATGTTGAAAATGAGGGCTTTCGACAAATGATACAGGTTTTGTAACTGCAGTATGCTATACCAAACAGAAAGCAAATGAGTGAAGTTATTGTACCTATGCTTTATGAAGATCTCAAGCAAAGCTTCGCCACATCTCTCAGTTCAGCAGAGAGAGTAGCCCTAACTTATGACAGCTGGACATTAAGGGCAGCAGATTCCCTGTATGTTCAACAAATCATACCCCTGTATATCTCTACATTAGGAACAGGGTAATTGTGAAGGATGTGTTGCAAACAAGAGTGCTGCACGCCAGTCACACCAGGAGCAACCTCACTGTCTACACAGTATGCAGAGCTGCAGAGATAGCTGGCTGTTGTTCCAAAAAACCTTTCTAGCATTTCCAATGCACTGATCCATCACATGACTGCATCAGTCACAAGTTTGTGTGTTGGCAAGTCCAAAAAAACGTGGCTTCTCTTTAAGCACATGCCTAAATGTACTGCTACAGCAGAAAAAAGATTACAATGCACGTCACCCAAACAAAGTGGGCAACTGTTGGAATTTACAGAGCAACCAGCGATACCAAAGTAAGCATGCACACAAAGCAACTGGTGTGAAGTATCTCTATAAGCTGTACCGCACAGAATATATTTGAAGAGCTGTCAGTCACAATGGCAGGTTATTGTTCTTTTAACTTCCATTCATCCAACACCACTGTCAACAAGCATAAACACTAGCTCCCTATTTTAAACCACTTAAATTTTGTCTAAGGAAGAACTATTAGGATACATTTTCGAGACTTTGTTAACAGTTTAGTTGTAGGGTGTCTACATGGAGATTCATTACACATGAATAGGTTATTGAAAAACATTTATTACTTAAAAAACAATTTTACAATAATATTATTCACAAGATGATATAAATGTTTTATATAGTAGATGCTATTGCATTGTATAAAAACAAGGAGTCGCTGAATAATATGTGTGGACTCTGATGTTGCTATACATATGTTACTTAAATTATCGTGAATTTTGAATGACTGCAATGCTGTGAAAAAGTTTTTTTTTTTTTTAATGAGCAGTGATATTTAGTTCCACATCTTCCAAATAGTGATGTTAACTGTTCATTACTAATTAAGTATTTCTTCTTAAATGTCATTCCATGCTTATGCATATGCTATAATATCACTATGTGGACACCTTTCAAATAAAGAGTTACTGAAATTTGTTACATTATATTAATGTTCTCTATGCATGGTTAAGTAGTTTGTAAAAAAGCCACCACTTCAAATTTATCAGTGCATGCTAATTCAATCAAGATAAAATCGATATTGAATCTGGGCATTGTGAATTGAAATCGAACAGAACTGGAGCATCACTGCCAATACCCAGCCATATTCAACAATACATATTTAATAATGTTTGATTTTTTTATATTTAGTATGGATTTTAAAAAGTAGCTTTCAGTTACTGGACATAAAATGTAAGTGAATAAATTTAGAATTTGCACATGCTAAGTAAACTCTGGTAATTCATGATATTTCCTTCTTTATAAACCCTATGCTGAAATCCCACCAAAATTATGAACCCCATTTATTGTTACACTGTGGGCATCCCCATCTCTGCTACATATTAAAGGTCAGTCTCTGCATTGTATTCTAATATTTATGAATGCCAATACTAGTGTACATAAATTACAGTTGGGTAACTACTTGATGGATATACCAGCATTTTAAAGCTGTTATTACTGCTAGAATGTATATATTTTATATTGTATTACAGAAAAGGTACAATATTGTTCACTTCCATAAAAAGCTATTACATGGTATGTTGGAAAGGTATGAGAATCATAGAATTTCACTGGTATCGGTATCAAATACAAAAATTGTGGTATCGTGACATCTTTACACAGCATATCCTGTTGAACTACTGGTTAATCCTGTTCAAAGTGAACATGAAGCAGCTGTATCTAATATTTTTCACGTAATCTGTCTTTGGATCAGGAAACCATTGCTGAAACCGGTTATGTCCATTTTTAAATTACAAACTCAAACAAAAATGTTGTTTGCTGTATTTTCAACATGATAAAAAACAACACAATTAATCCATAAGGCTGACTTATACTTCTGTGTTGAGCCTATGCCAAAGCTCTAGTACAGCCCAACGTGCATCTCCACAAAAATGTGAATATGCATCATGTCAATACGGACTCTATGCAGACCCCAACAACTCGGATTAGCCAGTTTAGTAATGATGCATTTTCTAAAACATGTTTCCGTTAGTTTTATACTATTCTGAATTAACATGGAGCAGATTGAGAAAAAGACTTGTCAAAGAAGTTAAAAAATAGACAGTTATATTATACCTCATCACAACACTATAAAGACAATCAAATGGTGGCCAATTCTGGAATGAAATACCAACTCGCACTAGTTTGGAAGCCGGACAATTACATGAGCATACAAAAGAATATATGTAGCAAGAGGAGCAGTGATCCTGAGTGGCAAAAACTGCTTACATTTTAATGGATCGTTCACATTTCTTGCACGTTAGAAACACCGCCACCTAGTGTTCTGGCATGTGCATGTAGCGCAGTGCAACACAGAAGCTTTCAATGGCATTGGTTCAAAACATAAGTGTAAATCAGCTTTTTTTCCTACAGCCAGTTCACAAAACACAGAATATGATGACAACTACATTAAAAATAGAACTACAGTATGTTGCAGAAACACTTCCAATTATGTTGTCAATGAAGTGTCATATCTAAGTGGCTTTACAATGGGTCCACACAGAGGGAAAGAAAAGATAAAAATTAAAAAAAATATATAACTGCTTTTAAATGAATACAATAATAAAAATCTTATTGATTAAACAGAAAATACTGAAAATTTAAAAATAAAAATGTTTTGCTAAAACTATCAGAGCATCTAAGTATTACATTAGATATCTAATTGGAAAAAATTCAAGCTTAGAAATAAGAATATGTTGCAATAAATATAGGATATGCTAAAGTTAACATATTTCCTGAAGACCTAAATATTCCAAAAGTTAAATGTTAAACATGATCTTTTTCAAATTTAAGGATGATTTTGCTATGGTATATTTTCTACATGAATCTAAAATGGAAAAGAAGAAAACCACCAAATGCTTTGGTGCATTGTACATTAGCACGGTATGCTAATCTAAGTTCCACACACTGAAACGCGCTCCACTTAAAGAAACATATAGACAGGTAGAAAATGGTAAGATGTTTGTATCTGATACATCTATGAGTAAAATTGTACCAAAGTAAAATATACAGCTTAGTGCATATGTCTATTAGTGGATCAGCAGATATGTATTATTTTCCAATTCCTACTTAATGTGATTTTTCTCCCTCTAAAATTTTATGAAGGAGCCCTGTTGGCCCCCGACAGGATTTCCTGACACAAATGCTGCAAAATGCACATGATTCAATTTTGAGCTTACAGGTCAGCACAAAAGGGTTTTAGCAAAGGTAAAAAAAAAAAAATTAATCCACCACTTTTAATTCTGATCTTTGATCAAAATAATATAAGAAATGCATTGGCAGGTTTCCATGTATACTGCCGCCAGATAAAGTAGCCATAACATAAGTTTAAAAATAGAAACATAGTACAAACATAACAGTACAAAAGAATAATTCAACAAAGGAAACCAAGACAATTCACTCAATGAAGGAAAAAAACCTGTACAAACAGAACCATTATAAGGCTGCAAAAGGTTTTTTGTTGACTCGCTTTGCTCATTCTCTTTTGTCAACTTCTTTTTCAATGTTTATAATCTACCAGCAATAAAACAGCATCAAATACATTCTATTAAAAATATTGCCTATAAATAGTAATATTCAAGGTTAGCACAGTGGTATGAATAGAAGGTTCACTGCTCCTTGGTACTTAGACTGTTGAGTTTCTACAGTATGTGACCAGAGGTCAGAGCTCATATTACTGTATGCCTATGAATTCCTTTGGGTGAGGATGACTTTCATTCTCTCCTACAATCTAAGAACATGCTGACTGGATGACTGGCACAGAAATTGTGGAGGTGTACTATATGTGCAAACTCTAAGATGGCTGTCATTCAGTCTACAGCATGTTCAAATGAGTTATTAGCACAAATTGTGAATGTGAATACAGTGAATCCCCAGACTTCATAAAAGACTTCACTAGAAAGTCAACTATAAAACCACTTTGTCATAGTGATAATAAACATTTTTGAACTAAAAAGAAGACACAAATAAATAAGGGGCACAAATATTTATTAAAATAAATTGTTACATTCAATAAGTCTAAGAGAGTTTGGGAGCATGCTCTGATAGCATGTTACCACACCCACCAAACGAGGAACCACTTGGATTGGGACCAGAATGAGGTTTTTTATTTCATTTTTTTAGGTGACTGGGGTGCCAATTCTGCCACTCACTCCAAAGATTTCCCTGTAAGATGGAGGACCTGCTTGAAAAGCTGGATATGGATTAACATCACACCTAGGATGAAACAACCTTCAGCAGATATTTAAAAAGACCTGGTAGTTTCAGAAGAGATGCTGAATAAAAAGGTTCACTGATCAAAATGAGCAGGTGAAGTGCAGAACACACAAAGTTGGAACATACTATGAGATGCTGATGATTAAATCAGTAATTTCAAGAAACAAACAAAAAAAAAATTTAAGAAAATATTCTTTTTCTCTCCCCAAGCTTCATTCTAAGCATAAATTCAACCACACAAAATTCTTATGGAGAGATGAAAGCCTTCACCTGCTATCTGTACCTAGGACAATGCCGCCAATTCCTCTTAAATATGGACGCGAGATTGTAAAAGATCCCACTGAGACATGGGAAGAAAACTGCATTGTTCTTTAGGCTTCCTTAATTGTTTTGTCTTTAAGATCCATCATTTAAAAACAATTAAATATATCCTTCTTTTGGACTATAATATCCTTGTCTTATTATCTTCACTGTGATTACTGAGAGGGATGTATTGTCTCGAGTATTACTACAATCTTAAAAGAGCACTGCTCCCTCTGCTGGATATAGCTTAATTCTTTTTCATTATGACTTGTTAATTGCATAATCTGCCTTTTTATTTATCCAGAATATTTTTATCATGCATGTACACAACATGCCATAATCAGTGTGTAATGTTGAGTGTTTATCAGCAATGTGAACTTATTAATGGTAGACAGGTAGTCATTGATAAATGATTTAATGTAATCAGATCAGTTCAGATTGTCATGTGTACAAAGTTCAACTAAACCCTTATTTGCACACTTAACCAATATGCACCATGCTGTCCCTGCCTAGTGGCAAGAAACTTGCTCTGTAGGCTATGTAAAAAATAGCAACACAGGACATCATTGGCAAAAAGTCACCCCATCAGAAACCAACTTCACTGATCCTGTAGCTCATGATTTTTAATGATAAAAGCATAAGTAAAAATTACCAGGGATGGCAATGAAATGTTTTCCAGATTACCTGTAGTAATTTGCACAGACCAGTTTTTCCACTGAGAGAAAAAAGAATATGGCACAGAATGAGTAATGCTGGAAGGTAGCACTCACACCATTTTCAAAGACATGGCAACATATGAAACTGTGACATACTGCAAATAACTCAGGTTTTTTGCTTGATGCTTACACACATCCTAGTTTGTGCAGTGGCTGTAGCTGGAGAAGCTGATCCAAGGTGGAACTTCATTGTGCATGGAACACTATTTAGGGGAAAAACTACCATATGATTTAAGTATGCATTTGCTGTTAAACTACTGTTTCTGTATGTGATTAAGTGTGCAGTAATGCATATATAAAAATCAGATTTTACTACACACAGCATAGGGAAACAAATATGACTTGAGTACACATCTGCTTGCAGTAATGAACACACATTTTGAATCATAAACATGCACAACAGTTTGACAGTAGATATGTACTCAAATTAGATGATTTCATAGCATTCAGACTACCTTGTAGCTACATCACACACTCAGCACTCTTTTGCTCAGAACAGCATTTGTTACAAGCAAATGATAGAAAATAACTGGTGATAAAACGGAACTGGTGAAGCAAAAGGAGAAAAATATGCAGTCACAACATAAGGGGAGGATACAGCTAACCAACGACTGGTAGTGTACCTGTGAAAAATGTCAAAATTTCACCCATGTCGGCCACTGTGATTAGACAAGTGAATAGGAAATGCATCCTTACCTTAAGAAAAATAGTACCACAAATATGTACTAAAATCTATTACTTTTGGTTTCCTTTTGTTTTTATAAATATGCCTCAGGAAGACAGAAGGCATGTTTTCCTATAAACTTATGAACATGCCCATCAAGTATTAAGACATTTGTTTTCACAAATAGTGCCTCATATATGACATTTTAAATCCCAAGAACAGCCATTTTTCAATGTATAAAAAATGCTTTATTTTAGAACTCAGTGTTATGTGACAAATTAAAATACATATACAGAAACAACTTTCACTTGAAAAATACAGAACTTATCCCTTAATATGTAGCAGTCAAGATAGAATGCTTCTGCTATTGGTGACACATGGCAATTGTATGTTAAGTGTTGTGTTTTAAAGCTGCAGCTTCATCTATCAGGTTACATGGATGAGAAGAGTTTATGGCCAGGGTGGTTACAATTCTGTAAGTTGGTGTATTCAGAGCACCTAGGGAGTGACTGTGTTGCTATAGTTGTCTCCATAGAGCCATGGGTGAAAAGACCCATGGGAATGTACAGTATTTCTTAAAGCTGTTGCTATAAAGCAGTTGGACAAATTAACCTTTCAATGTGAAAATGGGTACCACAGAAATGGTCAACAACAAGATAGTTAGCTGCCAATCACAACAGCAAATGACTAATCAGATTTTAGTGTACTTTGACTGTGAAGTGTGAGTATTATCATCTCTGCTCAGCCTTCAATTAAAGCAAAATGAGTAAAAGCCATTGTTATCATAAAAGCTTACCCACCACCCTTGAATCCATGAAGCTTGCTTAAATGCACAAACCACCTACAGTATCTACTCTGAGTAGGTAACAAAGCTATAGCAGGTAGGGTTGCAATGGTGTAATAGGTTCTGTGGGTTTCTGATACATGGCTGGGTGCTGTTTTCATTGAATTCAAATTTCTGAAGCTTCCCGATAACTCCTATAAGAGTACCCGAAAACACATTTAAAAGTAAGACTCTTAACTGTTAATAAAAACAGTATCATTTAAGCCATGGTAATAATGAGAAAACTAAATTTTACTGATACAAAATAAAAATTAAAACAAATGATCACACAGACATCTGAGTTTTAGATTTTGTTTTCCCATAAATTGTATTCATATTATATATTATATAGCATGCACACCTGTATACCTAAATTCTGCAACATTTCATTTTGCAAAGTTAAATAATGCATTTGAAACAATTCCATGCAAAACGAAAATGAGAAGGAAAGCAAAACATGAACTTGGATTCCATAAGACAGAATAAGAATCTGATGACAAATGTGAACATTAGTTATTGAAATCTTTAGCACAAATGGGCTTTCCAGAAAGAGTAATGAGCAGAGCAGACTCATTCAGTCCAGCTAAAATTTTACTCAATCTCAATAAAATGACCCGGTCAATCAATATTTATAGCAAGAGATATATGTACTACCCCCAACATTAAAGTAAAATTCTCCTTAGGTACTCATTTCTAATTATAAAATTAAAAAGTGGATGCATTGATCATGTCACATCTATATCAACATGATTTCCGAGTAGTATGGTCTGTATGATGCCAGTCACGTCATGAGTACATCTGCATTTACTTATGATGAAATATCACATTGATGTCTTTAGTTCATTTAAATAAGCACTGTGCTACAATAGTAACTGGATATTTTTCTGGCCGTTGTAAACACTGCATGTTGCTATAATGCGGATTGATGACTTGCCCAAATAGCAACTTATAAAGAGACTTCTATTGGGGCTACTAAGTACTAACTTATAACTCAACATTATCCAAAAAAAAAAAAAAGGAAAACAAGAAAATAAGGCAACATTCATACTGCAGCTTAAAAGTTACTCGATTTTGGGTCATATCTGATGTCTTTATTTACTTTCCAAATTTACTTTGCAAGTGAACCAGATCCATATGAGTTGTGCACAGATATCTATCCTGAATCTGTCAACCATACACAAAATAATTAAAACAAATCGGACAGACAGGTCTGATGAAATAGAGCATGATCAGCACCAACAGTATGCTGGCGGCTGTACTACTTAACATTGTTTTCTGTGCAGGGTTCAAGTTAATTTGTTAGCTCATGATGTCAAGCAAATAAAATTGGAAATTAAAGATCACAGCTGTTGTTTTGAGGGCAATTATCGCTGACGTATTTGTGCATGGAAGCCTTTGGACACAGAAAGGAGCAGGATTCATATGTAGGGTTCAGATGCAAAGCAACGCTTTGACAATTTCAGAACATCAAGGTGAACCTTCACTTACTTATGTCAATGTCTGTTCACATGACACTCCTGGAAAATTAAAGCACACCATTTCTGATAAAAACCAAGTAGCAGTTACGTTCTATTGGCTAGTGACACTAGCTTCAAAAGCATATTAAATTTTCCACATCACTATCTTTTCATGGGCAGAATTACTTGATGTGTTAACTATGTAATGTAGGAAATAATTGTCAGTTTATAACTAGTTAATCTAGGGTAGCTTAAAATAATTCTGATGACTGCTGTAAGAGGATTTGCAATGATCATGCATTCTGCACTATCTGACAGATAAGAACAAATCTTTTCCCAGAATGGCTTAAAGTTTTGACAGTTCCAAAACATATACTTGAGCAAGGCTGCAGCTACCTTGCATTGATTACAATTATGGTACAAACACTGATAAATTTAAGTTTTAATTTATAATGATTTTCAGCGAGATTGTTTTGTATTTTGTATAAATTATTGACTTCCACTCATTGCCTATTATTTTATTAAATACTAGCTGATTACTCAGTGGCTTCGCTCACTGAGTGCAAGGGAAAAAAATTAAATGTAGTATTTATAAAATAAAATATTAAGTAGTAAAACATTTTGATAAAAGAGTTTGAAGAACATATAAGAAGCATATAAATTATTAAACAGTAAAACATTAACATTTAAGAAGTAAAGATACATTGAGTACTACTGCAGTGGTTTCGGGTAAACTACCTGCTTGACAAACTTGCACTACGTGCCTGTGATTCAAGAGAAAAATTATTCTGAGAAATGTGGACGCTGCCCTTCCGTGCTTAACGGGCAGAAGGTCCAAACAATTCCCAAGTCCTATACTAACCATGAAGAGGTCGGTACATCTTCTTAGATGTAACCCCTCCATCTTCTTAAAAGAATTCATCACAAAAGCAACCTTAAATGTTGCGGGTTTTTAATTACCCGAACTCACCTTAAGGGAGAGTAAGTAGCCATGCACCACAATTTACCAAGATAGTCATGCTTCGATGGCGCCGATTACACTCATTCACAAAGATTTCCACTGTCCAATGCATCGACGGAGCACTTGAAGTGTCACAATCAATGCGAGAAGAGAGGACGCTGCCCGAAACATCAAAGCTGTCGACCCGGCGGAGCACCCCAACATTCCGTGCCTCCCAGCGTCCACTTTGTTGTCAGGACCCTTCGCCGCTGAAGGCGGTCTCGTCTTCACATTGTTTACAGCTCAGCGCAGTTAAAAAGTAGAAAGACGCAAAGCTGTTTTCTTCATTTCTTCTACTATCAAGTACTGCCAATTAAAAAAAAGTTACAATATGGCAGTTTCCGCAACAGTCACTTGGACGAATAAATAAAACTTTTCTGTCAGAACGCACATGGTGGCCCACGGCTCAGCGCTGGAGTCAAGAGAGCAGGGCTGGGAGAGGGCGACACGAGGCGCACTTCTATGGGATAGATCGGCGTGTTTGTGTTTACTTCTTTTCAATATCAGTAAAATAACTCTCACACAAATAGTAACAATTCGTAAAGACGATATAAAAATGGCGTCCACAAAGGAAGTCATTAGTTCCTGTATTATAATATGTTCTGTGGTCATACGTAATTTCCATTTCGCGAAAAGAATTTTATATATATAGATTACATTCATATATCTTTTAACTAGCATTGCCAAAGGTAATCTAGGAGAGATTTGATAAAGTCTGGAAATGCTGGAAATATTACTCTCCTATAAAATAAAATATTTTTAAGTATGAGTACTGTAGGTGGATTTGGAAATCGAGTGAAATTTTGCTTAACAAAGGTCCCAGCTTGTAGGTAGTAAAATTGCTATTGCTTCTACTCTCCTGCCAGCTAAAACTATACCCAGCGGAATAATTTAATCACAAACTACAGTCACTGTGTATGGTTCTATTATTCACAATAAGCAAACTGTCCACATAAGTCAAACTGGTTGTATTTTCTGCTTACCAAATGGCTAAGCCAAAAATAGAAAACAGTTACCACAAGTAGCCCACTTCAGAATCAAGACCCTGGTGGCTGCTTGCTAAGTTGCTAGGATACCCTTTATGCCGGAGCACTATCACACTGAATAAACAAGTTTCTATACTATAATTGGGCTCTACTAGGCATCCAACAAATTCAGCATCTGCATACCTGTCATGAGTGTTGTATCTACACAACCAAAAACAGCATCTTCATTACAATCAAACTGATGAATTCATCTCCGGAACAAGAAAAAAACAAAGATGCAAGGCTTGACAACAGTCTCTAGCCTCAAATCTGGAATTTTAAAATTGCAAGTATCTAGTTCTTTCCCTTAACCTATTATGGAATTTGCTGTGCAAGACTGTTCAGTTTTTTGAACCTTCAAACTTGTAAAAACATTGCTTTCTAGTGAATCTTACTATGCTTCATATGTTAGTATTTTATATTGTTTATTTACTTCAGTGACATCTTTACGTTAAAAGTATCCTTGGTTTAGTACTTTTACAGTTCACCCTTTTATTTTTCAATGTTCTCTTGACTTCTAAATAAACAAGCTTAAAGTACATGTACTAAAGTGAAAGCTTAGAGGAAGTTGACAACTCCTAGAAAGCAGTATCTATGTGGAAAATGGTTTGGAAGAAACTAAAACTGCAGCCATTTGGGTTATCTGAGAAAATAAAACAAATACAGAATCTTCCAGTTTCTTGCCACAAATCTGGAATTTTGAGATTATCTCATTATCTTCCATAACCTGCTCTCTTATGGGTATAAAGCATCAAATCCAAATGGTAGTATCTACAGCATGCACCTGGCACTATTTATGACAAAACGTTATTATGAAAAATATTTATAAATTATTAACAATTTACAAATTAACATTTTGCACTTTAAGAATAAAAACTGGCTAGTTCCGACTGCTGTTTAATCAAATGGCGCACCACTTTTCTTTAAGAGTCCAAAGCAGTGTGACTTCTTCACTATTAGGGCTTTATAACAACCTATATCTATCAAAATATCTCCTGACCATGAGCATGAGAATCCCCCCCAGGAAGGTTAAAAATAAAAATGGCCTTGGTCTTCTAGTTTACAGAGGAAGGTTATTAGGAGGAAACTTCCTCAGCAGCTACCATGGTGTGAACACGTGTAGGAAGGAAAAGGTTAAAGGTCAAGGAAAGACATTATACTATGTGATAACTTTTAATTAAAAAATACTTACCACTGCTCTGACACAGACTGGCACCTTATAAACGGCTTAGTTTATATGTTGCAAGTCATACTGCTGGGAGAGACTCCATTCTCCATGATACTGAACTAGACAGATCAGTACAGTTAACGGATGTATAGGTGAATACCTATAACAATGCCTTCTGTACCAACAGTTTAGATAATGATTTAAAATAAAAAGAACAAACTAACATTGGTTATTTTTGCTGCCTCTAAGCTCCTTGATTCTGGGTTTAATTGTTTAACTGCAATGCTGGACACAATCAATGTGAAGTCTGACAGTTCTTACTGTGTTTTTGTGGGCTTTCACCTAGTATTTCAGATTTTCACAATTCCTAAACCCCTACTTGTAAACTGATGACTCTGAAATAGGCCTATGTGTATTTTCAAGTGTGCAATGCAAAAAAGTCTGCTGTTCCTCCAATGTTTATCTCCAGTCCAACATCTTTGATCCTGTATTTGAAAAAGTTGGCTTAAGAAAATAGATGCATGAAGGGGGGAAAGTAACAGCTTATTTAAAATTTAAATAAATATGTGGGTTCTTTTGCACCAGAAAACTGTATAAAAAAAAAGTATTTAGCAAATTACACAACAATGTCTAATTTAACACATGCATTGCTATTAACTGAGCTGGGGAAAAATAAAATAATTATCATATTTAGCTGTTATGAGATTGAATTGTGAGAAAATCAAAAACCGGGAGATGTAAATGTAACCAGAAATCATAGTTAGTTCCAGTCTAAAGCAAAAAGAAAAAAGTAAGAGATCACAAAAACCAGAACAGGTAAACCACAGGAGAAAACCAAAAATTACAGTAACAAGCAAAAGGGATTCAAAATCCTTGAAACTTAAAAGTAGCACTTTTCCTAACTTAAGAAGGACATACCTCTAAAAGTTTTATCCATTGTGTTATCCATTAGGTCAGATTATCTCAGGGCACAACGTGAGCTACCACAGCTATGCTGATGACACACAGCTGTACTTATCAATAGCACCTGATGACCCCGATTCTGTTGATTCACTAACACAATGTCTGACTTGTATCTTAGAATGGATGAATAGTAACTCTCAAGTTAAATAAAGAGAAAACTGAAATCTTAATGATTGGCAATAATGGATTAAATGAGGCTATTAGAAATAAACTGGATACATTAGAATTAAAAGTCAAGACGGAAGTAAAAAGCTTAGGGGTAATTGTTGACTGTAATCTGAAATTTAAATCGCATATTAATCAGATCACTAGGACAGCATTTTTTCACTTAAGAAACATAGCTAAAGTTAGACCTCTTATACCACTGAAAGATGATGAGAAATTAGTTCACGCGTTTGTTTTCAGTCGACTAGATTACTGTAACGCACTCCTCTCAGGACTACCCAAGAAAGACATAAATCACTTGCAACGAGTGCAGAATGCAGTTGCTAGAATCCTAACTAGGAAAAGAAAATCCGAGCACATTTCTTCAGTTTTGATGTCACTATACTGGTTACCTGTGTCATTCAGGATTGACTTTAAAATTCTGCTTATGGTTTATAAAGCCTTAAATAATCTCGCCCTATCTTATATATCGGAATGTCTGACACGTTATATTCCAAATTGTAACCTTAGATCTTCAAATGAGTGTCTCCTTAGAATTCCAAAAGCTAAACTTAAAAGAAGTGGTGAGGCGGCCTTCTGCTGCTATGCACCTAAAATCTGGAATACCCTGCCAATAGGAAATCGCCAGGCTAATACAGTAGAGCACTTTAGAACACTGCTGAAAACACATTACTTTAACATGGTCTTTTCATAACTTCACTTTAACTTAATCCTGATACTCTGTATGTTCAATTCATCATAATAGCTATTCATGGTGGCTCTAAAATCCATACTGACCCCTACTCTCTCTTCTGTTTCTTTTTCCAGTTTCTTTGGCGCAGGCCACCTCCACCTACTCAAAGCATCATGATGCTCCAACAATGATGGATGGATTAAAAGCCAGAAGTCTACGTGACCATCATCATCAAGTCCTTCCGTGAGAACCCTAAATCCAAAGAGAACTGTTTCATTTATGTTAGGTAGAATGCCCAGAGGGGGCTGGATGGTCTCGTGGCCTGGAACCCCTGCAGATTTTATTTTTTCTCTCCAGCCATCTGGAGTTTTTTTGTTTTTTCTGTCCACCCTGACCATTGGACCTTACTTTTATTCTATGTTAATTACTGTTGACTTATTTTATTTTCTTACTGTGTCTTTTATTTTTCTATTCTTCATTATGTAAAGCACTTTGAGCTACTTTTTGTATGAAAATGTGCTATATAAATAAATGTTGTTGTTGTTGTTGTTATCCAACCAAGGGATATTTACAACTGGAATCATAGCCATGTTTATACCAGATGTTCAATGTAGGATTGTAAAAAATGTCAAAATATCAATATGTTTTTATTTTCAATGTTTTTAAAATAGTTTCAATACTAATTTTTCATGGTATTGATTCTATAGCCTGCCTTATTAATGTATTTCCAGATTACCTCTCATTTTTAAAAATTAAGTTTCATAGACTACCAATTGACATGGCTAGAATTGCTGCCCTTTTTTCACCCACTCACAGGTATTAATAAGTTGGCAACTTCAGCAGCGTTGGGAGTCTTCACCAGCACGCTTAATTGACAAAGAGGGCCATCTGGAGAAAAAACTGGAGTTTGTGCCAGATGGGTATGGAAAACCACAAGACATATACAAGCCTGAATGCAAGATTTGCTACCACATAACAGAAACTAAAATAGACTAACATTACCAATTTAGCCAAACATATGGAGGACCAATACACAAGTCGATACAAATTACAGAAACGTCATCCAGTATAATAATGTAAACGATTATGTAAGAAGTATTTTTTTTTCTACAGGTGTAGTTTTTCTGTAGTCAGTTAAAAAATTAACACATTAAGACAGGGGTCTGCAGTTATTTTTTTTTACCTGCAGGAGAGTTATACTCTGTGCTGTTAATTCAAATGCAATAGTCTTTAGCACTAGGGCTCCATCACTCTCTCAATTTTTAAACCCTTGCCACAAAGTGTGCTGCTGTAGTGCATTATTTTCTTTTATTTTGTTACATGCAATTTTAAAATTATATTTCATCACTTTCACTATATAATGTGAGAAGTTGTAACTTTTCAATGCTCAATTGCATAACCAGTCGTGCTCCTCTATGTGCTATAGTAGAAATTGAATTTTAGGATGGTGTCTGAATTGAAAGTTGACTGGATTTGGCTGGCTGCAACGGATGCTTCATATATTGGGTTTATGTAAATGCAGTGGCGTGGTTCATTTTCCTTCAAGCTGTATAACAAAAAGCAGTTTTTTTTACTTTACTGCCAGCACTGCTTGTTGCAGTATACTCTTATAGTTTTGCAACTTACTCTTGGAGAAACCTGGTCAAAATTCAAATCTGCCTATATAAGATTATGATGGTGGATGGATGAAGTCTGTTGTTTTTGGGATAGGCTGTAATGTGCATTAAGGTTAATGCCAAGGCTATTGAATATTACCTCAGTTAATAATTCCTATGCTTGAATAACTAAAATTTCTATTCGTTGGTATCAGTGTTAAGATTTTAATGTGTACAGGACTGCAAATTATTTCAGTTTTTATTTCATTATATACTGTATTATAAGTATCGAAAATGGTACTGAATTTCAATCATTTTCATTTTATTATATTGAAGATTAAAATCTTGGTATTGTGACAATCCTTGTCCAACAAGGTCAAAAGTGTGATTATGGTCATGTGATGCACTACTCCTGATCATGACACGGTTAACAATGTTGATTGGGCTTCATATGTGCATTACAGGCAGTGCTAAGTGTGCCCAGTTCTACTTTCATTTTTATTATGTTCCTATATACACACAGAGAAGTGAATTTTGGTGAAGGGATGCGTTTTAAAGCATTTTCATTTAAAGGCTGTATTATTCGCATACCACTAAATAAGTTAAGACAAATTCATGCTTTGCAAACTCACCACAAGTTAAAAAATTAAAAATATTACTAATAATGAAGCAAAGCAGAATGCCAAATAGTGTGGTGCATATGGATTTAAGATCCTTTTCACAATGGATTTTACTGCTTGCTTTCCTGACATGGATTTGAGCACTTTGTCATCAGTTCTACACTTAAGACAAGATGGCTGTGCCAATGCTTCTCTGTTATAGGATACATCTTTGCAAAATTTAGACAGTTCTTATATTTACATGATAGCTGCCTGTATGCTGCTATGATTTTTTTCTAGCTTAAGTGGGCTGGCTTTTGTACTCACTGTGGCTTCCTGATGCCATGTTTACTATAAGCATAAAAATTTACACACAAGCATGTATTTAACTCCCAGCATCATTAACCTCAGTTCAAATATATTGGAATATTTACTCATTTTTAATTTGAATATTCAAACCGTATTGTTTGGCTAATATGACAGCCAAACACTATATTCAAATAGCTTCACTAGTTTAAAGCAACAAGAATTTAAAAGACAAACCTTAGGGCAGGATAACTAGACTACATAACAGTGTTACGAGTGAAGATTTTTCATGAAGAGACATAAAATATATGTTCCAGTGACTAAATCATTTTTTAACTTCTAATCTGTAACTAATTTAATGCAGACCATGCACATACCTTCTTTTTAATGAAACCTTTAGCTCATGACAAGTTATTTACAGATCAATTTCATAATTTTGCTTCATTTAATATTCTTAAACAGAGTTCCTTTTAATGGGTCCTTCATGGTGAATATTTAATTGTAGTATTTTCCTCAAAAATAAGTATTATCCATACAGCTGTTTGTTCTTTGTGGTTAGGATTTTGAAATTAATAAATTACCCATATATCTTAAAGCAAATCTACCAATGAGATGTAATTTTTTTTAGAAAGCCAGTCTACCACATTACGGCACACTGACTTCTAAAGAGTGTGATTTTGTATTATTGGTATTTTTTTAATTAGTAATTTAATTAGTTTGTGTTTCATACTGAGTGTTTGTTACAGACCATTACTACAGTTTACAGTAAGAAAAAAAAAAAACAAAGAAAGCCTGCATTTTGCATCACCTCTTAAATTAAGATAAAAAGATTAAAATGGATGTTTTAAAGTGAAGCGGCACAGAATCGGTTCCCTAAAGGCAACATCTATACTTGTAAAACAAAGAAAATATTCTTAAACTGCTCACACCATATTTACTGTATCCAACTCAGGAATTCTTCCAGTTATTAAATATATATGAGGTATTTGAAACATTGTACTAAAATGAATGGAGGTCAAAATTACATAAAAGTAAACAAAACGTAAAGAATGACTTGGAGAGAACAAGGAGTCTCGCTGTTCAATTTGGGGCACTGTTTAAACTGAGCATATACTTTCCTTCAAACTAAACCATTTACTAGGAACAAACACTTCATGAATCCCGACAGGATAGGGAGCTGGGCACTGGCCTGAAAACTGGTGAAGCAGTAATCCTATTATGCCTGTTTTAGTCTTTCTAAATTGTGAAACCTAAAGTTTGAACTCCCCACCTGAATGCAACAGAAGCAATGGGTTTTGGAAAAGTGGAAACTGATATCCAACACCATCCCAAAATCTCTTATCTATCCTCTTTCAAAAAGTTCAATTTTCCTCAAAGCATCAGTTTTTGTGTGACTATTAATAAGATCAGGGGAAGCCCTTAGTAAGAGTATTGTATCTACTTACTCCTGCAAAAGCATTCAAACAGAGATGTTGCTCAAAAACACAGCACCAGCAACTATCCATATCCCAAAACAGATATCTAATCAACACCTGATTGTTCCAAGCTAGGTCCATCTGCTAGGCTACTATAAAAGTAATTTCATTTTAATTGCATTTATTGCCACATCAGTTCCTTATTTTCTGCGAACCATGAATTCAAAATTATAAATGTATAATTTTGGATATGAAGTAAAAAAAATTAGGGGATTTCAAAAAATGTTTAAAACAAGCTGCATCTAGTGTTCAAAGTGTATGTGTACAACTTACTGACAAAGGAACTGGACATACTCAAGTTCTCAACTTCAAACTCTGTTTCCATACACATAAAATTAACTTCAATCTTCTGTGCATTAATTGCTAACCACATGGATATTTAAGTCTGAGACAGTAAAGGTTTATTGAAGTCAATCTACTTCAAATTCCTTATAATTCAGCACTCTTTGTTTTAGTCTAGATTAATGTACTGTACAGTGATTCAAATAAAACACAAACCTATAGTTGTGCTTAAAAGTATGTGAACCCTTTAGAATTTTCTATATTTCTGCATAAATATGACCTAAAATATCATCAGATTTTTACTCAAGTCCTAAAAGCAGATAAAGAGAAATCAGTTAAACAAATGAGACAAAAATATTATACTTGGTCATTTATTTATTAAGGAAAATGATCGAATATTACATATTTGTGACCCCCCTTTGCAGTAATAACTGCAACTAAACATTTCCAGTAACTTGTAATCATTTCTGCACACCAGCTCAGAGAAATTTTAGCCCATTCTGCCGTAAAGAACAGCTTCAACTCTGGGATGTTGGTGGGTTTCCTCACATTAACTGTTCGCTTCTGGTCCTTCCACAACATTTCGATTGGATTAAGGTCAGGACTTTGACTTGGCCATTCCAAAAACATGACCCACCTTCTCTTGAGATTCAGTTCATGGACAGATGTCCTGACATTTTCCTTTAGAATTCTCTGATATAATTCAGAATTCATTGTTCCATTAATGAAGGCAAGCCATCCTGGGCCAGATGCAGCAAAACAGACCCAAACTATGATACTACCACCACCATGTTTCACAGATGGGATAAGGTTCTTATGCTGGAATGCAGTGTTTTCCTTTCTGCAAATATAACGCTTTTCATTTAAATCAAAAAATTCTATTTTGGTCTCATCTGTCCACAAAATATTCTTCCAGTAGCCTTCTGGTTTGTCCACGTGATCTTTATCAAACTGCAGATGAGCAGCAATGTTTTTTTTGGAGAGCAGTGGCTTTCTCCTTGCAACCCTGACATGCACACCATTGTTGTTCAGTGTTCTCCTGATTCTCATGAATATGAACATTAGCCAATGTGAGATAGGCGTTCAGTAGCTTAGAAGTCACCCTGGGGTCCTTTGTGACCTCGCCGACTATTACACGCCTTGCTCTTGGAGTGATCTTTGTTGGTCGACCACTCCTGGGGAGCGTAACAATGGTCTTGAATTTAATCCATTTGCACACAATCTGTCTGACTGTGGATTGGCAGATCCAAACTCTAGGGATGGTTTTGTAACCTTTTCCAGCCTGATGAGCATCAAGAACTCTTTTTCTGAGGTCCTCAGAAATCTCCTTTGTTCGCGCCATGATACTCTTCCACAAACATGTGTTGTGAAGAGCAGACTTTGATAGATCCCTGTTCTTTAAACAACACAGGGTTCCCACTCACACCTGATTGCCATCCCATTGATTGAAAGCACCAGACTCTACTAATTTCACCTTCAAACTAACTGTTAATCCTAGAGGTTCACATACTTTTGCCACTCACAAATATGTAATATTCGATCATTTTCCTCAGTAAATAAATGACCAAGTGTAATGTTTTTGTCTCATTTGTTTAACTGATTTCTCTTTATCTACTTTTAGGACTTGAGTGAAAATCTGATGATGTTTTAGGTCATATTTATGTAGAAATATAGAAAATTCTAAAGGGTTCACAAACTTTCAAGCACAACTGTACGTGCAATAACAACAAAAGATACAATGCTAAACACAAAATAGACTGAAGGATCTACGAAGGCAAGGAAGCAATGACTTTAATAGTAATACATGGTCAGGTTTTTTAGGAGAAAAAAAATGCTAGATTCAAACTCATTTCATTATTACAAAATTACTGTATTTCAGGCAATGGCAATTTACAGTACAGTTATCACACAACATAAAAACATCAGCTGCATCTTTTTAAGCACAAAAATATATGAAAATATATGTTAATTACTTTCTTTTCATTACAGTGGTCTTTTTTATTCATTATTGACTTTTGTTAATCTGTTATGAGTTCCTAAGACGTAATTCATAAAGCACTGGTATAGTCTCTCTCTTCATTTTGCCCTCACAAAATGCAGTGCACGTAGGATTCTTTTCTTCCATAAATGATAAAAGAGTCTCAAACTATGAAAGCTGAGTTTGGTCATTTACCTTTTCTTATTTGTCAGTGCAGATGTTTGTGGTATTTACAGAATCTGCTAAATGATAATGGTCAGTGTTATTTGCATACCTATTTCTGTTTTTATCTTCAAAAAGAATATGCAACTGGCATGGACTTATAACAGTAGAACATATTTAACTATTGTTAGAAAATAAATAACTTAGCTGATTGCATTTGCTTAAAGTTGGTTTAATTGTTACAGATTATAAAAGAATTTTCTTTTTTTTTTTAATTCAGTATGTACATTGTTTTAATATTTGAAGGCCAGAATAAACCACCCAGCAGAGCTGAACTGTACAGTAACATGGCCTTGGTCTCCTTATTTTGCATTTAGCCACATGTTGTCAATATTTTGTTGCAGCACTGGTTTGTACTGAGCCCAAGGTACCCTAGTCCTAAATCTAGTAATACAATCTCCAAGGGAGAAACAAAGATCTTAGATAGTGGCACTCTAATTTCCAATGGGGAAACACTCCGCTAAGTTCTTATTCTTTATGTTAATACATCAGTGTAACACATAGGATAGTGGATCTTACGTATGTCCACTTCAAGCACTGCTTTGCATATACATTCAAATCTGCTGACCATACACTACTGAGAAAAAACGTTAAGAGAAATCCTGTACTTGAGTAAATGGTGAAACCAAATGAAAATTGTAAACATCTAATAATAATAAAATGCTTAAGTTTCACATTATTCCTACTAATTACCTATTCAATTTAAAAAAATACACTTGTACACCTGTAAAATAGCATTTTGCAATGACCATCAACAAAAGTCAAGTCACTACGAAATGCAGCAGTAGATTTAATGAAGGAATGTTTTACTTATGGACAATTGTGTATTGCATGATCAAGAGTAAGCAGCTCCAGTGACCTAATATTATATTACTTAATATTTGACTTTTTACACAGTGACTGAGATACAATTGATTAAATTTCTTTTGTTTTTCCAGTTGTAGCACAGACAGATGAAGCGGCTTGCCAATGGTCACACAATGTCAGCAGCAGGATTTGAACCCACCAACCTCAAGGTTTGAAGTCCAAACTCTAAACCCTTAACCTCTGCAACACACTACCTAAAACCATTAGCCCTAGGAGGGGAAGGGGGGGAAAAAAAAAAAACCTACAAATATTGTACACAAAAATGTACTTATTTACACAGAACTTGTCATAGACTCAGTTAACCGACAGCACTATAACTGACCCCTATTGTTTTATTAAATTTCCTGGGCAAAGTCGGAACACAGTTAGTACTCTAATAAAAAAGACAATTAAATGACAAGTCTTTATATATTACACCCAGTGCTGTCCCATTTTTGCTTTTAACTAGACTGGTACTGTACCCAACTCCTACACTTTGCCTTACAAATGGCGAGTTCAGGTGGCTTTTTTGGGCCCACTGCACTAGTAAGAAGGCCAATAGGGACATGGCTATTTAATTTAGAGGTTGCAGGGTTTGCAAAAGTAAAATGCAACAAATTCTTACGAGAATATAAAAAATATATTCATTTCCAAACAAGGAGTATTCTTACTATACTTCTCCCAAGAAACAACAGATTAAATATTCTCCTCCAAGGCATTATTCAGGGTTCAACAAAGAAACTCTAGCATTCCTTTTTGGACTTCCTATCATACATATTATACCCTAAACTACTTTTTAATATCAGTGTCATGGGGCCTGCTCTGACTTCATCAAAGAATGAGGAAGAAACAAACCTTGCACTGCATTCTGTTTGTAAGTAAAAATGAAAATTATTAAGACACCATAGATACACCATTGCTGCTATTAAAGAACTCAAGTACTGTCTTAAGCAAGGTGTAATGCACGCTGCTCTCAAAAATGTAAAGGTAAATTAAATATTCACAAAGGGACTCCATCTATCAATTATGTGCAACAAAACACTGTGTATAAAACCAGTTTAAGATATTTTAAAGAAATATTGATATTTTTCTCATGAGGAAAACACTCTTTAATATAAACACATTTTAAGTAATTCTGCATATTATATTTATGTTTTAAAGAAATACAAATAAAACAGAAATGAAGACTTAAAACTATTGCATTGTCACTCCAGTTTAAACTCAGTAACACAATAATTCAAGAATTCATTCATTCAAAATGCTGCATTTAAAAGTTAAGGAAACACATAATTTTCTAGACAAATTATTTTATTATATTGGTTATTATACTGTTAACCAACCAAACACCAAAGTGCAACAAGTCACATTTGAGATTACAAATGAAAAATAAAAAAATTGTCAACCTCTCAAAATAAGGGCACAAAAGACCAGACAAGTAAACAATGAGATAAATTAAAAGTAAGAATGACTCACTGATTGTGAAACTCAATGCAACCACAGGCATCCGAGGAGCTTAAATTTAGAACACACTTTGGAATACATTGGACACCTCACTTAAGTTCACCCTCACCCAGGTTGACTCTCTTTCAGCTCAGTCAGGTACTTAATCCAATAAAGCAAGTTCAACATAAAATGTAATAGCTTATCTAAATGTATCACACTCTTATTTAGATAAAAGGTAGGGTAAGAAGACAAAGTAAAAAGCATGGACAAGTTAAAAGAAAATAATTTGTGAGAGATGGTAAATATACTGAAGTCAAAAATTACAGTATTTTCTATTTTTAGAATTATGCCACATCAATAAAGTTAAATAAATCACATATGTCCTTAATGTCAAACAGGTCACACTCAATGATCCATTTTTAAATACTAATTAACAAGTATTGCTATTCATTAAATCTGTAATAAGCTCAATGAAGAGGATTCTGATCATTTTACAGCTTGACTGAGTACAGTGACATCATTTATGTGCCACATTATAACTAAAATATGTCCTTGTACTAGTCAAATCACATTAAAGAAATATATGATTGGAGAGAAATGTCAGACTTCTTATGTCATAAAATCCCTATACAGTTGGTTCCTATGAGAATAAATAAAAAAATGCACAAACAATTAGTGCTACTACTACAGCATAGATGCGCCCATTCTTCCTGCTTAATACTGTTAGAATCAAAATTGTCATACAAAATTACATCATCTCTCACCTTCCTCTATGATGGAAAAAATATTCCTCAGTTTCGAGGACTCAGAAAGCATTTCTGTAATATATAAAATTATTTTACAGTCCCTCCCTTTCAAAGATCCAAGAGGACAAAGGGGAAAGGATCTCTCAATCAACATATCAGAAAAGGAGTGGAAGGCAGCAATGCAGAGACTTCACTCGAGCTCCATATGCACAAGGCATAAAATTTTTAAGTGCCTTTCAGACAGCCTTGGTGTCATAATCCACGAATAGCTGTGTTTGGCGTACTCCCAGATGGGCTAAAAATGGAGAAGGCCAAACAAACTGTAATTGCCTTCACTACACTATTGGCATGCAGACTTATTTTGCTAAACTGGAAGAATCCTAACTCTCCTCTTTTAAGTAAGTGGGTAACTGATGTTTTATATTATTTGAAATTGGAAAAAATCTAATTCTCACTTAGAGGATCTGTGCAGAACTTTTTCAAAACCTGGCAGGATCTAATCAATAATATTTTAGAATAAGATCTTAAAGCACTGAGGAAGCAGATTCTCTTCCCATTTCTTTTTCTTCTCTACTCATTAAACTCATCAATTTATTTATTGCTCTGTTGGTTGTGCTCTCTTTCTCAGGGGTGGGGGTTGATTTGTTTTCAATCCTATTTTTTGTAAAAACCGATTTATTTGTATGGAATGATTACAATAAAATTAAAAAAATACAACAAATACACACTAACATAATGACTCATGGGGATTTGGGAATACAGTTAACCAACTCAAATGTGCAGCCTATTAATTTCTTAGAGGTCATTACATTATTTTAAAATTTCCGTAAGATGCACATTGTTCTGACTCCACAAAGGAAGTGAAAGTGAAAACAAATCTGGGAAAGACTAACATAATGGAAGATTTTAGCAACTAAAATCTTATGTGTGACTGAGATGTGAGTGTTCAGTCACATGTGGGGAGTGTGCCATAACAGGTTAAGCACTAACAATGAGCCAATCTCGACTTTAATTACTGTATATACTCATTGGACATGGCGACTTCCAGTGGCAACATTCTGCATGATGATTAACAAATGAATGTAAAAATTTTACTGTACTTTATATACTAAACTTAAATATAAAACAGCTCAAAAAATAGATGAGAATTTTACAAAAATGTAAGTTTATTTATTTTATATATAGCCATCTATGACATCGGGGGATCAGCCACACACTCCCCTAGGGACTTCCTTTGTGGTGACTCGCTATCCTTGCCTTTTGCTGAACTAGTTGGAAAAAGCACCTGCGACTGTGTGGAGTTGCCACTTCTATAGGTTCTCCCACTATAGATGTTGTAATGCAAGCTCAATATTTTGGTGATTCATCCCTGGCTGATGTAACTTGCCCAGCACCATTGCAATAGCACTGTGCATACAGTTGACCATTACAATTACATATGGAAAACCAAACATTACTGCAAATTGCACTTTGATGTTTGCCAGTTCAACCACACTGAATAAAATCTTATATCTGGATGAGAAGCAGATAATACCATCCCATGCAGTTGGCATAGGGCAACTCAGTGATGATTGTGAAATACCCAATCGGTCAGCAAGTTCACGTTGAAAAGCCCCTGTGACTAAAAACCTATGGGTGACAGAACTTGCAAAGGAACAGGTAGAGTGCAATCCCTCAGTCTGCCTTTACAAAGTTGGCCCCAGTTTAGCACACAGCTCCAAGAGGGATAGCTCTTGGAAATCAAAATCAACTTACAGTCATGATTACCTGAAAATGCACACTCACTTATGATTCTTTCATTTGCGGTGTCTCCTAACAAAGTTAAAGCAGTTATGGTAGTTGGAATAGTTTGGCTATTCCGTGCATTATTATATTGTTACAGAATTATTATAATACAGTGCAATGACACTCATTTTCTGTTATCATTTTGCTATTTCAGTGAAAAACAATTCTTATTTAAAAGGATTTCCACTGGCTAGCCACCACAAAATCTGCACCCACATCCAGCAATTTGTTCCACTACATATATACTTGCATACAAATACACAGAGGCAAGTTAAATGAAAACAAAATGTCAAAACTCCTAATGTTTAATAATGAATTCAACAATACCCATCAGGATTAGATTATGAATCTTTATATCCAAAAAGTATGCATCTAACAAGCTTCTATTTATTTAATGAATGCAGAATGAACCGACTCTCTCACAAAGTTCTATAAGGCAGCAATATTGACTGATTCCCATGAGGCATGTGTGTGATTAAAACTACAGGAAACTAATGTATAACACTTTGCACGGCCAACAAAAAAAAAAAATACAGATGTTACTCAAGATGCATTGGTTAGTGCTGCAGCCTCCTGAATTCATCATCCTCGGTTCAAATTCTGTACATCATACATCATTTTGGTCTGTGTGAATTTTCCCCTCAGCCTGTGTGAATTTGTCTCCAGTCACTCTGATTTTTCGACCTGCATTTCCAAAGTTAGCAATTCTGAAGGAGGCTCGTGTTAATGAATCCTGAGAATGACCGAGGCCAAGCTGTCAAATTAAGGCCAATATAATCAGGATTTCAGAATAACATGTTATGTTAGAAAGAGTCCAGTTATCTGCCCCTTAGTTACTTTTTCCATTACTGGACCACTTGGACCCAGAGCCTGCCATGCAGCATTGTGTGCTAGATAGGAATCAACCCTGATTGGGATGGTAATTCACTACAAAGTCCACTACAATTTAAACATATTTAAATATTCATTCATAACAAATAACTAACAAAAGTAGAGCAGTTTGGATATGATATTACATGTAGATCAGATCTGTTTAGTAATAAAACGTAAGTGCAAAAGTGTAAGATCAAGTAACATTGGAGTGTGTTTCAATCAGATTTCAATACCTCACAAACATATAATCTGTTTAGCAGTCCAACATTAGTGCAAGGATCAGTTTAAGTAACATTTGAACACAACTTATCAATTCAAGTAACACTTTAGATTATATAACAAAAAGGTTTGCACAAAAAAAACTAATATAAAGCCGGAGTACAGTAATGTATCATAAACCTCACAATAATCACTAACAGAAGGTTATTATGCTTATTATATACTATTTCTTTGACAATGTACATTGCTGTTAGATTATATCTTTTTCTTTTTTATTACTAGTAAGCTACTACTGCATTGTTTCTGGGATGACAGGTACTTTATGACATTCAGCACTCGGGAAAATAAATGACTGTAGAATGCAGCGATTTACCAATCACAACTAACAAAAATATTAGAACCTACGGTGCTGTCTTGGCGGCGTCTTCACAGAAAACTCCAGAATACTCTTCTCTTAGATGGTCCTGAATGTCTGTTGTCCTGCTATGATATGCCGTTTCACATTTACAGTGTGTACAGAACACAGTAATATATTTGGCCTTAGCTTAAAGTACTCCCATACTTAAGAAGTCAGTGGCCTTTTACATGAAGGACATGTAGATGAACTAGGCACTGCCATGTTGATCTCTTGAAAGATGGTAAAAACGCAATGTGTCGACATATGCTACACTATCCAACCAATTTAAAAAAACATAACTAAGCCACAGAAAAAGAAAAAGGACATAAATATACTGTACTGCACTCTAGATGTTGTAACCTGAGGACCCCCTCTGTGTGTGTATATTATTATTATACACACAGTATATTATATATATATATATATATATATATATATATATATATATATATATACACACACACACACAAGCAACCGGGAGCCCTATCAAATTGGGCTACAAATTCTACTTTTGTGAAATCCATACTTTCTCTGCAAAGAATTATTTGTTTTTTTAAGTCCTTGAAATGATTTTGTTATCATGGCACTGATTTGTGCTTAAAATAGACCTTTCCGGCCGATGTAACAAAGAGCCTGTTTAAACGGGGCTGCGAGACGTGAACTCAGCTCTTCGGCGCACCTCATTTGATTTTTTTCGGCAAACAAATTGCGGAGTAATAATTATGTTGCCGTGGTCATTTTAGATCTGAGATCGGCTAAAATTTAATGAAGGTTGTTAATACCAAGTCATCATTACTCAGTTTGCCAATAGATGTCACAAGGACAGATGCCAAAACCGTACTGTCCAAAGATAGATTTCGACGTACCAACCAAATGGCGATACGTTCTAAATTACTTACAGTTCCAGAGCTGTCGAAGAGTTTAAGTCAGTCGACGATGTTAGTCCTGGAAAGTACTCCCCACAAAACCAAAGTTCCAAAAACCAAATAAACTCACTATTATCTGCTCGAACCAACATCGACTTACTATACTCGGCCGTCCAGCGGCGTCACTGAAGCATTCGAACATTCTTAGCCAAACATGCAATACTACGTCCCACGTCCCATTGCATGGTTCTAATATGTATTGAGTCGAGGTATTGACGCAAACACCATATATACGGATAGTATCAAATTATATATAAGGATGGAGATATATATATATATATATATATATATATATATATATATATATATATATATACACACACTAATAAAAGGCAAAGCCCTGACTGACAGACTGACTGACTCATCACTAATTCTCCAACTTCCTGTGTAGGTAGAAGGCTGAAATTTGGCAGGCTCATTCCTTACAGCTTACAAAAGTTAAGCAGGTTTCATTTCAAAATTCTACGCGTAACGATCATAACTGGAACCTACTTACATACATATATACGGCCATAGCCTGCAGCTCGGTCGCCGTGTGAGGCGGAGTTGCATCGGTTGACAACGAAGATGAGATGCTCCGGGATATTACGTTATTTTTAAAATGTTTCCTTTTCTTTTTCATAACTTTAACACACTACTTCTCCGCTGCGAATCGCAGGTATTTTGATAATCTATACTAATAAAAGGCAAAGCCCTCACTGACTCACTCACTCACTGACTGACTCGCTGACTCATCACTAATTCTCCAACTTCCCGTGTAGGTAGAAGGCTGAAATTTGGCAGGCTCATTCCTTTCAGCTTACTTACAAAAGTTGGGCAGGTTTCATTTCAAAATTCAACACGTAATGGTCATAACTGGAACCTATTTTTTCGTCCATATACTATAATAGACTTCTGCTCGATGCCCATGGGAGGCGGAGTTACGCCTCTCACGTAATTTAGTGCCTGCCCATATAAGGCCGTCCGTCAGTGGCAATCCAATAGAAACACTGCCGCCAAATATTCACGGGTGAAGGACTGTGCTTATGCAGAGGAAGATGAGATGGTCAGGGTGGTGTTTGGCACAAACTCTGCAAAACTGCAAGAGAAACTTTTAAGTGCCAGGTCTTAGCTAACATTAAATACAGCTGTGGACATCGCACGAGTTGGCACCAGCACAGCTGGAAACCTTTGATGCATTTACACCGAGCAGTTCACGTGAAATGACGCAGTGCACAGACAAAAAGCAACAGTTCCAAAGAGTGCTGAACAAAAACCGAATTACACAATTGAGAAGGCAGCAAAAAAATATGAAGCATGTGATACATACAAGCATATTCATAAGTGCAGCTACTGCGGAAACAAAGCACACGGTGGAAAAAGTCAATGTCCCGCTAAAGGAACACAGTGTAAGAAAAAACCCGTGCATGCAGTGTGTCACGTCTCAGATAAAGAGGAAGACGAGCTGTTTATTGATGCAGTAAGAAAGGAATCGATGAATGAAACCTGTTATCTTTACAACGATTGACAAACACGGAATGTAACTTGAACACAACACATCCTACAAATACGAACCTGATTGAAAGAAATAATGATAATCAAATCCTTGATGACAGCAACACTCCTAACACTCACAAAACAATTACTGTTTATTGACACTCATGTTACGTTATTTTTAAAATGTTTCCTTTTCTTTTTAATAACTTCTTTAACACACTACTTCTCCGCTGCAAAGCGCGGGTATTCTGCTAGTGTATATATATATATATATATATATATATATATATATATATACATATACATATACATATACACACACACACACACACACACACATATATACTGTACATACACTCACAGTGGAAGCTCGAGATACGAACAGCTCTGTATACGAGAAAATCAAGGAAAGTATGAGCGAAAAATTCGGATCTAAATACGAGCATTGGCTCGCTAATGAGCCACGAGCCAGGCTGTGGGTATAAGTGACGTGTTTCCCAATCCACCTCGACTCGGGGATTCACCCAAGCTGACGCTGCCCGCCCGTCAACTCACTCAGTATTCCTTGTTCTCCCGTAGCGTGAGGATCTACACGTTCGTGCGCTTGCGATTTCATTGTTTTTTGGCATTTAACATGAAAATAATTATTCCACAAGAGAGCCTTCCTGAATCAGAGGGGCACTCTCCTTCCCCACAGTAACCCGTTTCCTCCTCCCCACCTCCTCTCCCTCAAGCCAGCCAGGACTCTTCATAAAGGTAAACTACAGTATATGTTATTTATCAGTGTTATTTGTTAGGAAAATTGATTTTTATGTTGATATTTTTGGGGGTGCTGAACGGATTAACTGGATTTCCATTATTTTCAATGGGGAAGTTTGTAGTAGATACGAGAAATTCGCTATATGAGCTCAGTGCTGCAACGAATTAAACTCGTATCTCGAGGTTCCACTGTGTATATATATAAAATGCATGTATATATAAATTCAAACCAAAATGAGATGGTAAGACTATCAAATTTCTTTATCAAAACACAAACTACCTACAGCAGAAAAGCACAGCATAATGGCACAAAACATGTATTTTATCATCTGAAACACAACTGAATGGGTGTTTAAAATATTTAAACACTGACAGGTATGAGGACAAAGTGACCTTTATACTTTTCATTATTTTATGAGTTAGAAATAAACAGTATTCTTCTTCCTGGTAGCTGATAGATAAGCTTTAATCACCAAATAGAAACTGAAGAAATGCAGGAACTATGACGTAATATGCTGTGCCAGGAAAATTCCAATGTGGCAGTTGTTAAAACCCTTCATATGTACATACCTTCAAGCTCAAATCACACCGATTATATTGAACATTTATTTGTTTGTTTTAAGTATTTCCACGAAATGCACAGATAGTATTTTGCAAAAGAGGGTACAGTGTGATCTGGGAAAATAGAACACCTAAATGTACCTTTGGGAAACAATCTGCACAAAGGAAAACATACTTTTTGCCCATTTGCACCTAACAAGTAATGCAGGTGTTCAGCCTTTACAGGTAAGGTAGGTGCTGTGATCAACAGAATACCACCTCCTTATTGCATCATTCAATGTTCAAAAGAAGAAAAAGACAGAGGAATGTGAAATTTTATAAAGCAGATTGGAATGTTTGAATGAGATTAGACCTTTATGGTAGTCGTGAGTTGTCAATACCAAACACTAAGTTCATACACAAAGTTCCTCCGAAGGGTACACAGTATCAGAGTACATTGGCGCATAAGTTACTCACTGACTTTACAGTAATGTCAGCTGATCCAAGGCCATATGTTCAAGACAAGTAAGTACAAGAAGGTGCTGAACTGTCAACTAATCACCACATGGTGGTGAGCTTATTAAGACAACCAGGGTGGCAATACAGGTATATACTAGCATACCTTAACCCTAAAGTTAACATTTTCCTTTGGAATATCTTCCCCTAAGTATTAAAAACAGTAAATAAAAAGCACAGATGAGGACTCACCACACTACCCTGTGGAGTACAGAGATATCATGACTATCTGGAATTTTTGACTTAATGTGGCCCAGCAACAGTCTCACTAAGCACTTCATCACAATTGGAGTGTGTGCCACTGGTGTGTAGTCATTCACACAGTCCACTTTGGTTTTCTTCAGTGCATGGAATAATTGTCCCTTTGAAACTGGGACAACAGTTTCTCTCAGTGAAATATTAAAAATGTCATTGAAGAGATCTTTTAATTGGTTCCTACAAGTGTTTTAAAATGTGCTCTGAAATTACATCAAGGTTGTCATCAGATGCCCTGTGGACATTAACTTCTTATGTCATATACAAAAAAAAACGGAAATTGATTCATGTGCTGCTGCAGAGAAGCAAATGACAGGTTGCCTGTTACTCCAATCAAAATATGCATAGAATAAAACTGACTTGTTCAGAAAGAGAAAATTAGATTAGGTTTAACTTTATCGTCCATAAATATCTCTAATCCCAGCCAAAGTTTGTAGAATTTGTTACAACAGCTATATTCCATCTCTGGTTTATTCCTGTATAGACTCTTAACCACTTTGAATGCATTTCTGAGTTTATATCTGAATTTCTTGTATATTTCTGTATCAATGTTTTCAAATACATTGCTGCATGCTCTCAATAAATTCCTCATGCTACTAATGATCTACGGTTTCTTGTTAGGAAATTTATAAAACAGTCATCCATTCATGTTTTCATAAACCCCTTATAATATCTGCACACATCCAATTCTAGTGAGAACTTTTTAAGCACGTCTTAGTTCCCATCGTCAAAACAGTCTGGAGTTTTCCTGTGTTTCTTTAGTCTCCTCACATTTCATCTGTATCTGACTGTAAACTTGCAGCAGAAATACTGACAGGCGATCAAACTGTCCACCACCTGTGTAGTAGCAAGTGGTAAGGTTTTTTTTTTTTTAAAACAAGCCATCCACTTGTTCAGACTATTAGCACGCTTTGTGGGGCAGTTGACAAGCTGAGGAAAATGATGGTACATATTCCTTAAATTTGCTTTGTTGAAGGCACCAGCTATAATTCCAAAACAACTCCTCCAAATTTAAAAATTCATATTATTATTAATAATAATATGTAATAGCATTAAACAGATAATTCAGCATATTGCTCATGTCTGCACCCGGATATAAATGGCAACATCAAAACGCAGGGCAGAGGTTTGTTGCTTTAGTGTTTTGCACTCACTTGGATGCTTCCTCTTCATCTCTATTTCCTCACTGTGTTGGTTAATTAATTCTTAGTTGAGTCAAGCCAAATGTGTTGTCCGAGTATAGCAAATGCAGCAGCTTCAAGTCAAAGTCAGAATACTTCCTCTGTTGCTTAAACTATAACTGCACAGAGGAAAAACAGAACACAGATATCTGCAAGGAGAAACATGCAACCCATTGCCACTCTGTGGCACAATGAATTAAAGATGACTTGTTAGTTTATTCCAGATTTCCACAAATTTTGTTAGGCAGGTTCTGACTTTAGACGTAAACAGACTTTCCCTTAATTTCCACTTCCTGAAGTACTGAATTAACTATTTAATCTAAAGAATTCTGCTTAACTTTATTGGTATCTTTGACAGTTTTCAGCCCTCTCTTCTTAAAACTTAGGAATTCATTCCATGAGACTATAATATTAGGAAATGCCCTTTAGTCCAACTTGGTTGCTTTCCTAAACACAGCTTCAAGCACAGTTATGTCTTTCTTGTAGCCTTGTAAGAAGAAAGGCACACAGCACTTCAGATGCCGTCTCACTAGAGCATTAACAGAACATCCCTTACCTTCATATTCAACAGTTTTTACAATATAACCTAAAATTTTATTTCTGTTTCTAATTGCTTCAGCATATTCCTTACATGATGAGAAAGTTGCATCAACATAATCCCCTAAATCGATTTCAGAGGGTACTTCCTATAAGACAGTATGTTGTATTTACAATTAATGTTCCTTTTGTCCACATGTAGCACTTTGCACTTTTCTGCATTAAACTGTATTTTTTCTATTTTCACCCAGTTACGAACATTATCCAGGTGTTTCTGAAATATTTTTGCCTCCTCCTTAATATTTGTGGTCCCTTCAATTTTAGTGTCATCTACCAAGTTCAGACTTTATGCGGTTAGCCATTTTAGCAGCCACGGGATCCTTCGTCCAGACACTCCCTACAATTTTAAGAAAATTACTGAACTACCTTTACTTTATTCAATCTACTGTGACAGACCAGGAAGCACTGTATCCTTTCAAGCTTATACTATTAAGTGATGTTAATTTTTTCCCTTTAAGTGAATCTTATTTTGCAAAAAAGGTCAGTTATCTGTTTGCATTACTTCATGCAAACACTTCATTTAACCCGCACTACAAACCACCCCCGGCTGTGATGTTAATCATTTGGACGTATTTGCCAATGCAAATTTATATGTTCACGCTTGTACAAGCAGGAATGTGTTGTAACTTAGCCCCAATCTGCGCCACTTAAAAATTAATTTAAAACTGAGTGTGTTGAATCACAAAGCCAGATTTACTAAGTATTACTTTAAGTAATGAAAATATATTTGAGTCTGTGTCTCAATATATTAGTAAGACTACATTAGATTAATGACTTTAAAGTTTAGAAGAGAAAACTGCATAAATATTTCTATGTATCCCTGAAATACACATTTTTGCCTATTGTAAGTTCTACTCTGCTCCATCGCCCCAAATCCTGTCAAATCAGGAGTAGTCAGCATTTTGTGAAAACAGCAATGGCAAAGGAACCTAAGTGACAAGTTCACATTTGACATCCTGCCACAGACTTTGACTGACTCAACAAAACCTGACAGTTTATACTGCCACTGCATTCCTTAAACTGATGTTTTTATTTAAGCAGAAAAGGTAACTCATTTATTTCTGCCCCAAAATATTGACCAAGTCATTAACCAGGTAGAGTTGTGAAATATTAGATAACTGATGTGAAATGACCACAGCAATGCAAAAATAATCAAAATGTTTGCACAGAATTATTGATAAAAGTATTAACTTGGTTAAGATATTAGAAGTCTATTATTATTTGTTTCTTATCTAAATATTTATTGATTTAACATTACTGTTACAGCAAATTTTGTAGATGTACCACGTAAGAATAAACACTTTGCAGTGTTTAAAGTTGCTGTTGCTAAAGCATTGTTGCGACTAAATCTAAACAAGTGTCCCAGTTGCTTTTTAAAATCTACTGTAAAAGAAGGCAAATATCCTGCAAATTCCTATTTTGTGCTTAGATACGGGAGTCAGCATAGTTTGGAGATTAATATGCAACAAAAGCCAATTTGACTAATGAAAACCCTTTGTTTTATAATGCATGGACTGCTTTTTGTGGTGTTCCTCATAAATAAAAGAAGCAAGCATTTCATTCAAAAATCTAAATCCTGAAAAACACCCAGAAAAGCACACAATACAATAAATCATTTTCTCTTTCTCCTCCACTCCTCCTCAGCAAGCTTCGTTCACCTTCCACCCGACTCTAGCTCACCGAGTACTGTCCACTGGTCCCTTATATAAGGCCACCATAGTGCTTCAGGTGTTCGTTGCCTTACTTCTATGCGGCACTTCTGAGTGTAGCAAAAAAACTGCCCACAGAGACTCAGGAACAGCGGCAGCATCCCCTAGCGGCACCCTCTGATCCCAACAGGGCTATATTGGATTTCATCTTCCCAAAACACCAGAACAATATTAATACAAATAAAATCATGTTCAGTAAAAGTTAAACATCCATAGCATGTAAGGTTAAATAGGGATACAGTAATCCCTCGCTATATCGCGTTTTGACTTTCGCGGTTTCACTCTATCGCGGATTTTAAATGTAAGCACATCTAAACATATATCACAGATTTTTCGCTGGTTCGCTTTCTGGACAATGGGTCTTTTAATTTAGGTTACATGCTTCCTCAGTTTGATTGCCCAGTTGATTTCATACAAGGGACGCTATTGGCGGATGGCTTAGAAGCAACCCAATCAGAGCATGTATTGCATATTAACTAAAACTCCTCAATGCTATAAGATATGCTTCCCGCGCTGTGCTTGTTTGCTTCTCTCTATCTTTCTCGCTCTCTCTGCCTGACGGAGGGGGTGTGAGCAGAGGGGCTGTTTGCACAGAGGACACGGACGCTCCTCTACAAAATGCCGCTTTATCGCGGTGCTTCTGTATACTTAAAAGCATGTATTGATCTTTTGATTGTTTGCTTTTCTTTGCGAGCGCTCTCTCACATTCTCTGCTCCTGACGCTCCTTTATGACGGCGCTCCTTTGAAGATAAGATATGTTTGCTTTCTTTTAATTGTGAGAAAGAACTGTCATCTCTGTCTTGTCATGGAGCACAGTTTAAACGTTTGACTAAAGGGTGCTATTTCATGTCTAGAGGGCTCTAATAATGTTAACAGGGTGGGAGAGTTTATAAGGGCTTAAAATATATAAAAATAACCACACAAACATATGGTTTCTACTTCGCGGATTTTCACCTATCGCGGGGGGATCTGGAACGCAACCCCCGCGATCGAGGAGGGATTACTGTATTGGTATGATGATGTTAAATCCACATTGTTAAAATGTTTATTTATGAAAGGAGGAAAAGTGAAAAATAACTGCCGCTCGCATATGTGAATTTCACTTTCACCAAACAACAAAACTTTTAATTCTCATTTTCATTGGGAAAAAAACATTGCTTTTCCTTGATGGCAACACAAATTAGACTATCTACAAGTCTCTAACTTAAATTTAAATCCCAACAATATATTCGATCTCTTTTCACTTTTTCATTATTTCACCGAGTAATAACTCCGCTTTTTTGCGCTAATGCGATCATTACTATCATTTTTTTGAGAATTTTCATACTTCCATTATCTCTAACCTGCTCTGCATGTGTATCATGGCAAAGATTTTGAATTCTTTACAACGTTCTACTTTGTCATCTACTGGTTAAATTTCTTGGCACAAAGTCTCGTCTGGTGGGACGTGAAAGTGTCTCTCTGAGAAAATCACATCTCTTCTCTCTTCCCAAGATTATTTTATTGTAATAGAGATATACTGTATATATACAGTATATTATATATATATATTATATATAAAAGTGTGTGTGTGTACGAACGTGGTTACAACAAAATTTTCATTATGACAAAGTATTTTTACAGTCCCGACAGTTTCCCCATAAGACAGAGTCTATAAAAATCTCAGTACTACGAAAAACATTCAGCAGATATTTTCATTACAATAAAGTGCCCAGAAGACCTGGAAATGCCTAAATGAATCATCCACTGAGCCGTCAAGAAAATGAATCATCCACAGAGCAGTTAGTTCTGTTATCGCAGCTCAGTTGTGCACAGTGATCCCCGAACACAAACATTGTAAATTATAAAACATTCCTCATACTGCTTTCTGCAGTATTTGTTTTCTGTAGTTTTCAGTGATACCTTCTGCTTATTGCTCGTCAACATTTGAAAAATATCCACTGGAATTTAACTTATTGTCACCCTGCTATAGAAATGGCACACATGAAAAACGACAACAGTTCACATCAGAAAAAAAACTGGGTCTCGATTCCGGTAAAAAGAAAAAAAGATGTTGCCATTGAATTCAGAATTTTGCCATTGACACTGTCAACTTTCTTCAAAGACTGAGCAAAAAAGGAAGAAAAATCTCGGGTTGCAAACCTAGGGCCTCAGCGCAAACATATGCGAACTGCTGCATTTGAACGCGTCGAAAAAGCAGTTTTTATGTGGTTCAGTGATGCTCGTTCAAGAAACATTCCTATTAGTGGGCCACTCATTCAAGAAAAAGCAAAGTCACTGTCTATCTCCTTGGTCCACGAAGGTTTTACTGCCAGCTGGGGTTGGCTAATTTGCTTTCGGGATAGTTTTGGAATTGCAGCCAAAGCAATCTGTGGAGAAGAATCTGCATTTCCAATTGAAAAAGCAAATGAATGGTGTACAGGTGAAATCAGAAAAATCATTTCAGCTTATCAGCCTGAAGACATCTAAAAAGCTGATGAGACTGGAATCTTCTACCAGCTGCTACCACATCGCACCTTAGCAACTCAAAGTTGATCCATGCCGAGGAGCAAAAAATCTAAAAAGGTTGACAGCTCTACTTTGCTGCAATTCAACTGGCAGCCACAAAGTTATACCTTTCATCATTGGCAAGTCGACCAGTCCTTTGTGTTTGAACTGAGTTACATTCCTTCCCTGCAAGTATAAAGCAAACCAGCGAGGTTGGATGACTCAAGACATTTTGGGAAACTGGCTATGGCAACTGGACAAGGATACGAAGAAGAAAAGGAAGATTCTGCTTCTGATTGATAACTGTGCTGCCTACAGCATGCTTCCACATTTAGATAATGTTTGTGTCAGCAGTACTTCAGCCATTGGATTTGGGCATCATTCGCACCCTAAAAGTGCATTATCGCAAGGAAATCCTTAGAAAAATTCTCATCAACATAACTTGTAGACAGGAGGAGATGAAAATTAACGTGAAAGAAGCTATTGAAATGATTGCAAATGCCTGGGCGCAAGTTAAAGAAAGCACTATAGCGACAAATACAGAACCTCATTACTAACAAATTTTCATTACAATGAAATATTTTTTAGGTCCCTGGCAATTTGTTGTAACGGAATTTATTCTGTGTATGTATATTACTTAGTAGCAAAATACCCGCGCTTCGCAGCGGAGAAGTAGTGCGTTAAAGAAGTTATGAAAAAGAAAAGGAAACATTTTAAAAATAACGTAACATGATTGTCAATGTAATTGTTTTGTTACTGTTATGAGTGTTGCTGTCATCAAAAATTTGATTGTCATTATTTCTTTCAATCAGGTTTGTATTTGGAGGATGTATTGTGTTCAAGTTACATTCCGTGTTTGTCAACCGTTGTAAAGATAATAGGTTTCATTCATCGAAGTGTTCACTACCCAAATCGGTACTCGTGAATCCAAGATGTTTAACACTAGAATTACCAGAGCCTACGAAAAAACTCGTAAATCCGTCCCACCTTAAATCGCTTCTTAAAATCGTTCACAACTCTCCACCAGCGTCTTTTGTCATCTAAATGTGCTGATAAAAATCAGGCTGCAAGCAGCCGGCTATTCCATCCCCCCACCGCCTTAGAATGTGCACAAACTTCTCCCAGCTCATGCCTTGATTGATTTTCTGGGAGTGAAGTGGAGTTTTAGAATGGAAATAATAGATTGTTGTTTGGAACACACTCATTTCATGTCTGTTCCGTTTCTACAGTAATCTGTGTAAACACATTGTTAAAACAGAAACATTTTTTATATTCTACTAGTAGATGACAAAATGTAGGCATAAACTATATAATGTATGAAGCCTGAAGTATCCAAGAAATACTTTCACAAAAGGTACAAATCTTACACAGCAATTGCGCTTTTATTCAAAAATATAACTGCAGAAACAAAAAGCCGCCTTAACATGCGACATTGACAGCCATTTATTATGACTGCCTCTGTGGCGCAATAGAATCAGCTGCCGACTGGGAACCAAAAGGTCGCGAGTTCGATCCAGCACCACTCCGTTTTGAGAAGTAAACTGCTCTTAGTCTTACTATTTTAGAATAAAAACATACATTTGATTTCAATCTGTAACAGCCGGTGTAATTTATGATACTTGTAAAGGTTAGCTTTGGTTTTTTTTTTTTGGTTTTTTTTTTAAAAGTCAGTTTTATTATCTCAGCCGCGTTCACGAGCCCAAACACACCCCACCCCTACATCTGACACTGCTGTTTTCACATAGACGTGCTGTAACAGAGGTAAACTGAGCCCCCTTCTACGTTGGAGCAAGAATGCACATACCATTGCTTGCATACTAAAGTGTCTGCATGCACTTTTTGTGGCATTACACATGTATTTTTTGAGCATGTCCGTGCCAAATAAATAACATTCGACGTTTTGAAGAAATCATTTTATGAAACAATTTACCTTTATTTATTTACTTTCTTAATAAAGCCTAAAGTCACAAGTAGTGTGCAGAGGGAATGCTCAAAAATGTGTGTAATGCCACAAAAAGTGCCTGCTGACACTTTAGTATGCAAGCAATGGTATGTGCATTCTTGCTCCGATGTAGAAGGGAGCTGAGTTTACCTCTGTTACAGTGCGTCTATGTGCAAACAGCAGTGTCAGATGCGGGGTTGGGGTGTGTTTGGGCTCATGAACACGGCCGAGATAATAAAACTGACTCATAAAAAATAAAAATGCTAACCTTTACAAGTATCATAAATTACACCGGCTGTTACAGATTGAAATCAAATGTATGATTTTAATTCTAAAATAGGAAGACTAAGAGCAGTTTACTTCTCAAAACGGAGTGGTGCTGGATCAAACTCGCGACCTTTTGATTCCCAGTCGGCAGCTGATTCTATTGAGCCACGGAGGCAGTCATAATAAACGGCTGTCAATGTCGCATGTTAAGGCGGCTTTTGTTTCTGCAGTTATATTTTTGAATAAAAGCGCAATTGTTGTGTTAGATTTGTACCTTTTGTGAAAGTATTTCTTGGATACTTCAGGCTTCATACATTATATAGTTTATGCCTACATTTTGTCATCTACTAGTAGAATATAAAAAACGTTTCTGTTTTAACAATGTGTTTACACAGATTACAGTAGAAACGGAACAGACATGAAATTCGTGTCTTCTAAACAATGATCTATTATTTCCTCTCTAAAACTCCACTTCACTCCCAGAAAATCACTCAAGGCATGAGCTGGGAGAAGTTTGTGCACGTTCTAAGTTGGTGGGGGGATGGAATAGCCGGCTGCTTGCAGCCTGATTTTTATCAGCACATCCTTCTATATAAAAGCGTTCGGGATTGTCCTTCCGTCCCGTGAGTGCTACACAGGAGCAGAATTTCACACACGCCCTGTCCATTTTGCAATGCACGATGGGATTTGTAGTTTCGTTTTTCCAGGTAAAAGATGATTTTCTACTCCAGACTGTGCGATATCTTCTTCTTCTTTCTTACTATATAAAAGCGGTAGGAATTGTCCTTCCGTCCCGTGAGTGGAAAGCGTAGCGGTATTCCGCTTATCACAGACTTACTACTTGCAGCTTGCGGTACGAAGCGACATGATGTGAGCAGAGTTCTGGTGCTCCCATCGTTCCCTTGCTTTTGTGCGTGATGCGCTGGAAAAATAGACAAAATTATGTCTCTGGAAATAATTAATGTTGATGGAGTACAAATGCCTCATCGCGTAGTAAATATCAGGGGGGTTCAAAAGGGCGACCTTAATATAGAAAAAAAGTTTAAATTTCATCACAAAAATAACAGAAACTACGAGTATTAAAGTAATACCGCTCAAATGCAATATAACCAAATTAATGTTTGTATAAAATATCAAATTGATCTACATATTGAATTGCCTTAAGAAGTGGTCAACTTAAAAGTCGGTCGGCGTAAAAGGCGGGTCAGACTAGTTTAGATGACAAAAGATGCTGGTGGAGAGCTGTGAATGATTTTAAGAAGCGATTTAAGGTGGGATGGATTTACGAGTTTTTTCGTAGGCTCTGGTAATTCTAGTGTTAACAGGCATTCCCGGTATTAAGTTGTGGATTTGCCTGTGAATATTTAGCAGCAGCGTGTCTATGAACTTAATTTAAACTTAAGTTTTACACCTTGCTTTCCTATTGATATGTCTACAAAGGCTTGTTCAGCTTCAGTGGGTTGTTCCTTTCTTACTGCATCAATAAACAGCTCGTCTTCCTCTTTATCTGAGACATCACACACTGAATGCACGGGTTTACCTTTCCCAGTCCTGCAAACTTTAGTGAAGTGGTTGAATTTACCACATTTTTTACACTGTCTTCCTTTAGCTGGACATTGACTTTTTCCACCTTGTGCTTTGTTTCTGCAGTAGCTGCACTTATGAATATGCTTGTATGCGTCACTCGCTTCATATTCTTTTGCGCTCTTTGGAACTCTTGCTTGTTTTCTGTGTACTGTGTTCACAGTCAGTTCACGTGAACCGCTCGGAGTATATGCATCGAAGGTTCTCAGCTGTGCTTGTGCTATCACGTGCAATCTTGCGATGTCCACAGCTTTATTTAATGTTAGCTCAGACCCGGCACTTAAAAGTTTCTGTCACACTTTCGCGGAGTTTGTGCCAAACGCTATTCTATCCCTGACCATCTCATCTTCGTTTGCATAAGCACAGTCCTTCACCAGCAATTTTAACTCTGTTACAAACTGATCAAAAGTCTTGTTTATACCCGGTGTCTTCTCATTAAACTTGTATCTCGCGAATATCGTATTTGTCTTAGGCATGACAAACGCCTCAAAAAGGTCATAAGTTTTCAGTACCTTGGCTTCCTCCTGGGTGAGAGTCCATGTGTTAAAAATGTCTCTTACTTTTTCCCAGTCCACAGGAGCAAGCAGCTGCATTTCTTACTCTCGTCTTTGCCTTTTAGCCAGAAAACATCAGCTCCACGTGCTGTCAGAACTTTTTCCATTCTCCCGGCAGATTAAGAGAATCCCAGTCAACTCGTGGCAAGGGAACTCCAACAAAATCCATGACTGTCCTCTATTCTGACACCATGTCTTGTTTTCACAAATTGTGAAAAATGAAATGATGGCGAAACTTTCTTTTAAAGTATGCAGGGGAACTTTATTTATTACAGCTCTTACATTCACGGCATCCGTGCTCTAAATTAACTTCCATAATAGTAACCTTGAGGTCCCTTTTTCTGGTGCCTTCCTGATGACATAGGTGCCTAAACCATGCCTGATAATAATACATTTCAATGACATATAAATGTTACAGTGACCACCTCGATAGACATCTCACCACCCAAATCGCTACTCGTGAATCTGTTTAACAGGCATTCCCGGTATTCATTTTTTGATTTGCCTGCGAATATTTAGTGACAGCGTGTCTATGAACTTGTGGAATTGCCCGCAAGCATTTAGCGACAGCATCTCTATTAACTTGTGGATTTTTCTGCGAGTATTTGGCGGCAGCGTCAAAGTTGTTTTCGTCTAGCCGCATCAGAAAATGTAGCATGACGTCTGACATGCCTCCTTTTTACTGTTTTCTCACAGCTTGAATTGCTGCTGACGAACGGCCTTATCTGGGCAGTCACTCAATTACGTGGGAGGCGTGGGTATGGGGGATGCAATATAGGCAGGCAGCCAACTACGTGGGAGGCGTGGTGATGGGGGGATGCAACTCTGCCTCACACGGCGACCGACCTGCAGGCTATGGCCGTATATATGTACGTAAGTAGGATTCAGTTATGACCGTTATGCGTAGAATTCCGAAATGAAACCTGCTTAACTTTTGTAAGTAAGTTGTAAGGAATGAGCCTGCCAAATTTCAGCCTTCTACCTACACGAGAAGTTAGAGAACTAGTGATGAGTGAGTCAGTCAGTCAGTGAGGGCTTTGCCTTTTATTAGTATAGATAAGACTCATCCTATCTAGATAGCAAGTGTCAAATATGAACAATCAAATGGTGGAAGAGCATCTCCTTTACCTCCAGAAATGTTACATAGAGGTAGAGTATTGCCTTTGTTTTCTGACAGAATCACACATCTTTGTAGAATGCAATGGCAGAACATTTAATAATAATAATAATAATAAAACATTTTGATAAATACATGGCACATCATTATTCCAGATTACATGAGATAATTCAATTCACTCAGTTCAATTTAGAATTAAAGATTCCAGGGCCTATCCTTGTAGCAATAAATGTAAGTCTAGAGCCAATTGGTTAAAAAAAGAGCCACAAAAGGAGTAAAATTGACCAGTATCAACAACTCCATAACTTTCCCTCAATCTAGCAGAGATTACAATAAAGGAGTATTACAATTATTAACAATAACACCCCAAAAATATTAGGTTTGCTGCTGGCATGCAAACAAATCTAATACAAAAAGTCTAAAAAGTCACAGTAGTGAGCCGACAGACATTATGATGCAATAAAGAGAAAGTCAGAATTAGTGTAAGACACCCTATTTGGGGTGTTTACATGTACTGATTTACTTCATGAGGTAGAGGTACATAATAAACAAGAACAGTTGCAGCAAATATTTGGAATATTAAAATGCTTGCTTCAATTTATATGAAATTTTCTCAAATTTCTTTCCAAAGAGAAATTTACAATCTTTCACCTACCGATAGGGGTCCAGAGAGGGCTAGATCAAAAATAACAAATACTGATGTTGAAATAGTCTAAAATACCCAACATGCTCATGTTTGAAATGTTAACCTTATTAAAGTGGCTCTTACAGGGTTAGGACCATCAACAATGAATCAAAGATCAAAAATATTATCCTATTCATAGTCAGCAAACACAAAATAGAATAAAGTATCACTCCACGCGCCTATAATATCGATCCCCTTTTTTTCCATGTTTTGTGAGAAGGAGCAACATTTGACCCCACAAATCCCAATAGAGGGTGAATTCCCAAGTATAGTTCATGGGACATGAACAACTTCAAGTTTTTGTTTTTCAGCAGAAACCTCTCCATTTGCACTTTATCATAAGTGTGTAATTTCCTGCACAAAATATGGTTCAAAAATGGCTTAACAATGAGGCTTTTACAGGTCTAGAGGGTCATATATGGGTGAGGGGGACCCCAAAAGGCTCAACATCTTCCATAACCAGACATCAAGATGCATTGAACAGTATTATCATATGTGAAGATTTTCTCATTCAGGTGAGTCAGGTGATGGCAGACAGTGATTCTTATGAACACAATGCCTCTTCTTAGGTGGAGCAAGTGTTTTAGAAAGCACAGGGGGTAAGTTAATAAATGATGCATTAGTGATAGTGTATTACTACAGTTTTCCTTTAAACACATACCAGTACAATACAAGTTCTTCATAACTTACTTTTAGACATCCTGCTCCAGCCAGATGGTTTTACTTAATTATCTAAATTAATAAAACAAATTAATTATATAACAGAGCTATAGTTATTTAAAATACTCTCTGTAAATGGTATCATAAAAAAAAGTACTGATATTTTCCTATGTAAAAGCAACCAGTTTGACAGACTTGAGTTCAACGGTCAAATTTGCTACATATGATTTAAGACACAACATTAATTTCCTACCCACTTATTTCCGTGCATGAAATTTTATTGATAGCTTTACCAGATGTTGACTGAGGACACAGCCTTTCTATTTTAGGGCTCAGGAAACTCCAGATTTGGAATGAATATTGGATGTTTAAGGCAAAAAACATCCTGAATGCAGTGTCTCCGGCTCATGGAATAAAAACATTCCTGCAACGGGTCTTGTAAAAGCAAAAAAGGACTGCTTCAAATCCTAGACAGTCATTGTAAAGCTTAATTGTTCAATTAATATTATCAAAAAAGATCTATCAATAATACTTTTTTGCACAAAAGGCTTATTTTTACAAAATAGATAGATAGATAGATAGATAGATAGATAGATAGATAGATAGATAGATAGATAGATAGATAGATACTTTATTAATCCCAAGGGGTAATTCACAATACTATAGTACTATTCTTATTCTGTGTGTTTTTTTATTTATGTTAACAGAAAATCTTTTCTTAAATAATTTTGTCCTCATTGGCAATATTTTTGGGTTGGAGGATGGATCAAGAGCACACAATATTTTTCCACAGAGTATGTCAGCACAAGGCTATAATACAACCGGCTGCATGTAGAATTTTTACTGCTGAAAACAGGCTAAGTGACTTCCTAAGGGTCAATAGCAGGAATTGAACTGGTAACACTGTGCTTTAAAGTAGGATTGAGGCAATCTAGAGTTTCATGAACAGTACCAATTGTTAATTCATATAAATTACCACACTACACAATTCAAATGCAACTGCTTAATCCCAATGGGGTTACAGACAGCAGTTTTACACATGTTAGTACATTATATGTAAAAGAATCAAAGAATTAAAGAGTAAGTAAGTTGGTAAAACACTACAGTATCACTTTGGCTTATGGCTCTCATTTAACACGAATGAACAACAGGTACCTTAAAAAATGACCAAACTTGTGTCTTAATTATTTTTAAAAATGTCCAAAGAGAACTCAATTCCAAAGTGCAAATGTGATGCAGTTCTATAGGGGGTCAGAATATATACATCTAAACCCTACAATTTCAGAGTCAAATCTCACCAAAGACTAGCATGCTCAAAGCGTATGATGCATCATCAAATAATGTATCATACTTCTTGTGTTCAGTTTAGTGCTTGCTTGACCAACCTTTTCTTTGAGGACATTAATAATTTAAATGTATCTTCTTAAAGAACTATACTATGCCATTTTGCACTTAAATATAGTAAAATCTGAGATAGGGGAACACAAATAGCTTATTGTTGAGTGATATATTTGATGCTAAGATGCATTCACACCTGCATTCTTAACCATGTTTTTCCATTGTCCATTTCACAGCAGACCAAGTAGTGGTTTCTTTTCACACTTTACTTTATGAAAGCAGTTATAAAGCATCACTGCACAAAAGATAGCAGATTGCACATAGCTACACGTACATTATGAGGTCAATTAGAGTATGGATTTTAAAATGAATACACATTTTTAGGCTTATAACCCTAGGTCCTATGTACTGCAAGAAACTGTTAAAATTCCTGGAAAACAAGCTGTACAGTAATCCATAAAACGCAAAAAAAATTGTTACACATTTCTTTCAAAATTAATGACTAGTGATCTACAGCTTTACATGGAAAATGTACTTCCTTTTTTAATAATGCTTTGCAATCACTGCTTTACCAAGATCAACCAGCATAAAAAGGTGCTTTGATCACTACCATAGTCTGTTTTCAACATGGAAAACAACAATATTCACAAAAACTTGGCTGAATTATTTTAAACAAAACTGACACTGAAAATATAAACACTAATAACAAACTAACCAACCAAGTTCCTTGACCAACCTAAGCCTTTAAGTTTAGGTAATATATTTGTACATCTATGCCCAGTGTCTTAGCTACTAGGGCACAGAAACTTTAGACGGGAAAACACCGTTGGGTAAGGCTTGTAGTCTCAAATGAACATTTGCAAATCTTGATGTAATTCGGGGCTAATTATAAAGGTTAACATGACTTATTATTCTCCAGCTTTTATATAAAATAGTAACCAGACTAATTCAGTGCCTAGCAATATTTTGTATGATGACATCTTGACACGCAACTGCTGTTATGCATATGGATTAAATGTTGACCTTTACAGCTCATTCTGGCACTTACTTTCATACAAACCAACACGTGATATTGATTTATTTGGAATCAAAGTCTGGATTTAGGTAATGCATAATGCAGATCTCTACAGAATTTAGGAAGGATTTAAATAACATATTACAATCTAAATAAGAAACTAGAACTTTTATAACAAGTATTCTGTAAGTAAATTAGTGTACTTAATGGAAGGTATAAGGTTAACTAAATAGCAATAAATGTAGTAACACTGAACTGTAAGGAGAGATGATGCTAACAAAACAATATATAGTCTATTTCATCATAGAATAACTTGAGGCTGGTACCATCTAAAAAAGTCAAACCTAATCAATCACTGTTCAGATTATCAGGAAAACAGTAATAAAAAAACATTTTGCAGATCTTTTACTAATCTGTGTCGACAGCATAACTCTGTGTTTTCTTCTTTGTTATTCACATTGTCAGAATTTTAGCAGCCTGTGAGCTAATACCATTTTGATGAATAATCTTTACCACTCGCTTCCCACTAAGGTTAGGAAAGTGTCTTGGCCATTTTCCAGTTCTACAGTTAAATAATTGCTGTTCCAGACAGCATACCCCCCAATGATACTGCTTGACGAGTATAACAAGAAGCCAAGATCTAAAGGCAGAAGTCTGTAATGTGGTATTTTTCTCCAAATCACCAAGGGACACAAAATGACCACCAGCTAATCTGTTTGCTCTCAGTTCAAAAAAAAGAATTGCCACCAAAACCATTTGTCCCAGTTTCCCCTGTCTGTTGATTTCATTCATAAAACCTCAGGGCTGTTGATGGGATTCATTTTAACGGTTAGCACGAAGAAGTGGTTACCAGCACAAGAGAAAAGGTCATCTTGTTTATTCTTCAGCTGTCTGGCCATTTTTAGTCTGGATTTTGTTAAACGGAAATTTAATTCTTCTAACAATTCATTCTACAAATAAAAGGATATTGTTGTGGGTGTAACATAAAGCAGATGGACCGTAAAAGAAAGTAAAAAAGGAAATTGGATGTTAAGCTGTCTATATGATTTGACATATCTTTTATGCAAATATGGGGACAATTGGAAATGGAATGCTAGAATAAAGATAATAAAGTTTTGGGTTTTTTTATTGTTAGGTAGACAACAGGTACTCACTTAAAAGATAACCATTTGGGCTGAATTAGGATGAACATGTTACAGAAAAAAGCAGCTGCACAAATATTTATAAATTAATTCACCCTTTATCTGTACCTTTACCTGTACTTATAAAGTGAATAAGTTAAAGAGAGATGTCACAATGTTTTACAGGATTTCTCTCTTACTGTTAGGCTCATTGGTAAAATGACAACATTCATTGCTATAACTTCTGGGCCTCAGAGGTACTTGGGGTGGACTATAGTGTACTCCATCAATACAATTCTGTCTAAAAATTCCACTGGTAAAATAGAGAGAGACTCTAACAGAAAATATGAAAAAGAGTAACAAAAGGAAAATAAGGGTAAAACAGCAGTAGATTACACACAGTAACGTACCATTCTCAGCTCTGCTTGATCTACTTGAGGGGTTCAGGAGACTAGAGCATTTTGGAATAGTCAGTTAATATAACCTAACATCAAATGTTTGGGAATGTATAAGCAATACCAGAGTACCCAGAGGACTCAGGGAAAACTTGTAAAATCCACAAAGACAATGACAAGCTGCAAAATTCAGACCTAAGATGCTGGTTCAATAAGAAAACAACACTAACCATTGTAGCACTGTGTTGCCCTTCAAATAGTAATGTTTCAAACAAGTATTTTATGTGCTGGCAATGGAAGTATGGCAGTTTTAGAGATTACAGGTAGAAATACGGCTCACTGCACACAATGATCAGACTGCTCTAATCACACCAACACAAGCCAAACAACAATATTCCAGAAAACACTCACAATGTACCATAGAAGACTACTATTTGGAGAACACATTGTTACTATTTCAGAAAAGCTCATTCTAACACTGCTGCAGATAACTGTGTGTCTATTTTAAAATGTAAAGTAGTAATGAAACTCTCTTATTCCACATTTCTAAATACACTATAGGGACAAGTATGTGAATGACTCTCTAAATTATTGATTTTAGGAGTTTCAGACACACCCATTGTTAACAGTACAAATAATCAAGCACATAACCATACACTCTCCATGAACAAACGTTGGCAGTACAATGGGTCGTATCGAAGGGCTCAGAAACTTTAAACATGACACTGTCATAGAATGCTCCCTTTGTCAGAAGCCATCATGTGAAATGTCTGCCCTGCTTCTGCCCTGATCAACTCCAAATACTTTTATTATGAAGTGGAAGAGTCTACAGTAATAAATAAATAATAATAATAATTCATTACACTTACAGTATATAGCGCTTTTCTCAGTACTCAAAGCGCTATCCACACAGGGAGGAACCAGGAAGCAAATCCATAATCTTCCACAATCTCCTTACTACAAAGCTGCAGCACTACCACTGCACCACCTGTGAGGTAGAAGCAACAACAACTCAACAGCGAAATGGTAGACAGCACAAACACAGAGTGGGGTTGCCAAGTGCTGTAGCACACAGCATATAAAAATTGCTTTTCCTCTGTTGCATCCCTCAGTGTTTGGGGAAGGTGCTTTTCTGTTCCAGTATGACTGTACTCTGTGCAAAGCCAGGTTCAAACTGCCTCTGGGAGCAATATCAATATAAGAACTGGGCGCCAGGAGCTTCAAGAAATTTGCTTCAATGGTCAAACAGATGGAGTGGTGTAAAGAATACTGCCACTGGACTCTGGAGTGGTGGAAACACGTCATATGCATTGACGAATCACACTTCACTATCTACAAACTGATGGATGAATCTAGGTTTGGCAGATGCCAGGAGAATTTTACCTTCCAGACTGCATAGTGCTTACTGTAAAGTTTGGTGGAGGACAGATAATTGCCCAGGGCTGTTTTTCAGGATTTAGGCTAGGCCCCTTGGTTCCAGTATATGGTACTGTTAATGTTATAGCAAAAATAGACAGTTTAGACAATTGTCCGCTTCCAGCTTTATGACAACAGTTTGGGAGAAGTTCTGTTCCAGCATGATGTCCCTGTGCACAAATTGAGGTCCATAAACATATGGTTTGATGAGTTTGTTGTGGAGAAACTCTATACAGAGCCCTGAACTCAACTTCACAGGAAAATTTTTGGAATGAATTGAAATGTGGATTGCAAGCCAGGTTTACTCATTTAACATCAATACCTGACCTTACAGCTCTTTTGACTGAATGGGCACAAATTCCCACAGACTTTAATCATCGCAAAGTGGTGAAAGTGGATGGTAAATGCACATTAATGCCCATTGTTTTGGTATATTATGTTCAACAAGCTCACATAAGTGTGATGGTCAGGTGTCCACAAACCTTTGGCCTTATAGTGTATGTTTAAAATGTGAGACTTTTAGAAGCAATATTTTAAACACTAAATGAATTATGGAGTGGCTGAATTGTGAGCTACTTACAAAATTAAGTCAACTGCAAAAACACTATCTACTATTATATAAAACACTAAAATAAATTTGGTATCTTCTATTAACCACATTTTTTCTCCTTTTCCCCAACAGTCATGTAAATAGGCTACTTTACAATATATTTTGATGTTTATAATATAAGCAGACTACAGCAGCATCTTTTGCATTGTTATCCTGATATGCAAATCTTGAACAGAACTACAGAGAACTACTCAGCAACACAATTCAGGTAGTGAAATTCTGAAGTCCCGTCCCCCCCACCCTATGACCAGTACAGCATCCTTGTTGCGGACAGCGGACAGCTTTTCGGCAGTCTAGTGTTAGAGTCATGAAATGTGAATTTGTAATTTCAGCCAGTTTTATACTACGTACAAGGTATATTGATAGAATGACAAGTTCAACTTCTAGTTCTGCATCAAACTTTTCTCACACTTGTTTAAGGATGTGCACAGTCTGAACTTTAGAGTATACAACAATGTCTGCACTTCCCCTGGGGCTAGACATAATTAATCCTGGTTGAGCCATTTCACTAGAGAGCATATACTGTATAAACCATCTTCCTAAAAACACACCCACACTTACACAAGGCCATTTAGAATCACCAAATAACCTAACACATCTTTGGCTTGTGGGAAAAACCCATGCAAACATGAACACAGTGTGTAAAAATCCACACAGCCTCTGACTAGGATGTAATTGGATTTGAGACCTGTGAATCTATGAGTTATACAGCCAACAAATATGCCAAAGCATCCTACTGCTAATTAACTACAATAAATTGCCTGAAAAATCATCTCGTAAAACATGATTGAGAACAGTCTTTTGCCCTGCACTGTCCACCAAATATAAACAGAATATTGCAGGTTTTCAGTATTAAATACATACAGTTTTTTGCAGGGCTGTTAAGCGCAATATTTACCCATTAAATATATGAAAGCTAGATTGTCTTTATTGATACAGTAGAGGCACACAGAATCCCATAAAGGCTTCACATTAAGTTTCTTTAATCTATCGAATTAAGACAGCAGTGTTTCTGATCACCTTTCTCAGCACTGACTCTAATGTAACTATACACTTTTTGCAGAGTGACCACCCGATTTAGGAGATACAGCTTTCATTATCCATCTTCCCTCACTTTATTACATCATGCCCATGTTTGGCAGCCTAGCAGAAACCCTAAACCTTGATATAAAGTTCTCTGGACCACAGCAGACTACCTTTAGTTTTATAAGCCATGATGCACCAGTTTCATACTTTTAAAAATAAAGCAACACCCTTGCAAAGGCACTAAAGGAAAATTTATTAAATCTATATCTCTGATGGAAAAATGACATCTCTCTCTATTATAATAAAAAAAGCCTGGGACGAGATGTAACTTTTTCAGAGAGACACTTTCATGTCCCACGAGACAAGACTTTGTGCCATGAGATTTAACCACACCCGGGGCCAAAAATAAAAGACAAAGAGTAGATGACAAATTAGAAGGTTGTAAACAATTCAAAACCGTTGGCACAATACACATGCAGAGCAGGTTACAGATAATGAAAGTACTAAAATTTGAGTCTCAAAAAAATGGTAGTAAAGATCACATTAGCGCAAACAAGCGGAAATTATTACTTGGTGAAATAACAGAACAGTGAAAAGAGATTGAATATATTGTTCGGATTTAAACAAAGCACCCTAGTAAATCAAAAAAAAAAAAAAAGTGGAGAGTCAACTTAGAAAATGAAGGCTTACAAGCTAAAAGATTGTTCTTATAGTTTCCAGCTTTTCAGTTAACTTTCACTTTTCCTCCTTTCACAGCCAAACATTTCAACAGTGTTGCTTTAACATTATCATACCAGTATCCCTTTTTAATCTTACATGCTATGGAAGTTTAACTTTTACTGAAAATGATTTTATTTATATTAATATTGTTCTGGTGTTTGTGTGAAATTTAATAGGGAAGACCTATGTTAAATTAAATCTGAATCATGGAGGTGCAGAGCTGGAGAATATCCATGAAGCAGCAAGCATAAGGCCAGAATCAGCCATGTTCTATCAAGGCACAATTATGAACACCCCATAAGGGGCCAACTTACAGGCACCATTTGACCTAACGTCCTTATGTCTGAGATACTGGTGGAAACTGGAGTGCCAAGAGGAAGACACAGGAAAAACATGTACTGTAAATTCCACTTAACACTAAAATTACCAGAGCCTACGAAAAAACTCGTAAAACCGTCCCACCTTAAATCGCTTCTTAAAACCGTTCTTACCTCTCCGCCAACGTCTTTTGTTAATCTAAATGTGCTGATAAAAGAAAAGCTGCAAGTAGCCAGCCGGCTATATCATCCCCCCACCGACTTAGAACGTGCACAAACTTCTCCCAGCTCATGCCTTGATTGATTTTCTGGGAGTGAAGTGGAGTTTTAGAGTGGAAATAATAGATCGTTGTTTGGAACACACGCATTTCATGTCTGTTTCGTTTCTACAGTAATCTGTGTAAACACATTGGTAAAACAGAAACGTTTTTTATATTCTAGTAGTAGATGACAAAATGTAGGCATAAACTATATAATGTATGAAGCCTGAAGTCCAAATATCAAACAAATATTTTCACAGAAGGTACAAATCTAACACAACAATTGCGCTTTTATTCAAAAATATAACTGCAGAAACAAAAAGCCGCCTTAACATGCGACATTGACACTTGCTTATTACGACTGCCTCCATGGCGCAATTGATTCAGCTTCCGACTGGGAATCAAAAGGTCGCGAGTTCGATCCTGTGCCCCTCCGTTTTGAGAACTACTCTTAGTCTTACTATTTTAGAATAACAACATACATTTGATTTCAATCTGTAACAGCCGGTGTAATTTATGATACTTGTAAAGGTTAGCTTTTTTATTTTTATTTTTATTAGTCAGTTTTATTATCTCGGCCGTGTTCATGAGCCCAAACACACCACACCCCCGCATCTGATACTGCTGTTTTCACATAGACGCGCTGTAACAGAGGTAAACTCAGCTCCCTTCTACATCGGAGCAAGAATGCACATACCATTGCTTGCATACTAAAGTGTCAGCAGGCACTTTTTGTGGCATTACACACATTTTTGAGCATGCCCTCTGCACACTACTTGTGACTTTAGGCTTTAGGAAGTAAGTAAATAAATAAAGGTAAATCGTGTCATAAAATGATTTCTTCAAAACGTCACATATATTTGTCTCTTTCTTTTTTAAAATGTGCGTTGATCACCGCCAGCATGTTGTAGCATACAGCATCTGGCCCACCTGCATGTTCTTGCGTGCACTGAATAAGAGACAAATAAATATATAGTCTGACTGAGAGAATCAGACTGAAAAAAGCAAACATTTAGAAATGCCATACTTTTACATCTGATCGGACGCTGTTTGTTTTCAAATACTGCATTTCTCTCTATGCTGTGGTTTCTATTACACACCTGAAAGAAAGAGACAATATGTGTGAAAACATCATCGCACAAATGCAATATTATTTGAAAACGAACAGCGTCTGATCAGCTGTTTTATGACACGATTTACCTCTATTTATTTACTTACTTCCTAAAGCCTAAAGTCACAAGTAGTGTGCAGAGGGTATGCTCAAAAATGTGTGTAATGCCACAAAAAGTGCCTGCTGACACTTTAGTATGCAAGCAATGGTATGTGCATTCTTGCTCCGATGTAGAAGGGGCTGAGTTTACCTCTGTTACAGCGCGTCTATGTGAAAACAGCAGTGTCAGATGCGGGGTTGGGGTGTGTTTGGGCTTGTGAACACGGCCGAGATAATAAAACTGACTAATAAAAAATAAAAATAAAAAAGCTAACCTTTACAAGTATCATAAATTACACCGGCTGTTACAGATTGAAATCAAATGTATGTTTTTATTCTAAAATAGTAAGACTAAGAGTAGTTTACTTCTCAAAACGGAGGAGCGCAGGATCGAACCCGCAACCTTTTGATTCCCAGTCGGGAGCTGAATCAATTGCACCACGGAGGCAATCGTAATAAGCAAGTGTCAATGTCGCATGTTAAGGTGGCTTTTTGTTTCTGCAGTTATATTTTTGAATAAAAGCGCAATTGTTGTGTTAGATTTGTACCTTCTGTGAAAATATTTGTTTGATATTTGGACTTCAGGCTTCATACATTATATAGTTTATGCCTACATTTTGTCATCTACTACTAGAATATAAAAAACGTTTCTGTTTTAACAATGTGTTTACACAGATTATTGTAGAAACGGAACAGACATGAAATGCGTGTGTTCCAAACAACAATCTATTATTATATTTAGTGCTGGGCGATATGGAAAAATCATATATCACGATATGGATTATTTTATATCACAATAACGATATATATCACGATATACCACCCACAATAAAGTACGTTTCCAGTTATTCTCTGAAAAGTTTGGCAAAAATATCATTGCATACTTTTTTTTGCAACTTTATTTTGAAGTGACATTTAACTGAACTGTCACAAAACCACAAGATGGAGTTTCTTTTAAAAGTTCATTTTTATTCTTGATTATCACTTATATAAGAGATGAATAGAGTATGCATTGCATAGCGACAAGACATTATCATTCATTTGTCATAGCCTATTTAATGCAATATTTTCTTTAGTAATTGATAAAATTAGGTTAGAAACGATAGAAACGATAGAAGAGAAATAGGACGATAGAAAAGTGTCTATCGTCCCCACGATATATATCGTCATATCGCCCAGCACCAATTATATTATTATATTATTATTATTATATTATATATTATTATAGGGTCTGGAACCCCTACAGATTTTATTTTTTTCTCCAGCTTTTGGAGTTTTTTTGTTTTTTCTGTCCACCCTGGCCATCGGACCTTACTTATTCTATGTTAATTAATGTTGACTTATGTTTATTTTTTATTGTGTCTTCTATATTCTTATTCATTTTGTAAAGCACTTTGAGCTACATTTTTTTGTATGAATATGTGCTATATAAATAAATGTTGATTGATTGATTGATTGATTTCCACTCTAAAACTCCACTTCACTCCCAGAAAATCAATCAAGGCATGAGCTGGGAGAAGTTTGTGCACGTTCTAAGTCGGCGTGGGGATGGAATAGCCGGCTACTTGCAGCTTTTCTTTTATCAGCACATTTAGATTAACAAAAGGCGCTGGCGGAGAGGTGAGAACGGTTTTAAGAAGCGATTTAAGGTGGGACGGATTTACAAGTTTTTTCGTAGGCTCTGGTAATTCTAGTGTTAAACATTGATCGTGCGCTCTAAAACTAATGGCTTGTTTTTCTTTTTTCTGGTTGTATTCAAATGTGTTTATTACCTTCCCTTATCATACTAAACTGTCAAGGAAAGCAATTTTTCTGGTGCTTCACATTTCCCATATTTGAATATTCCCAAAAAACACCTAATAAGCATTAGTAAACTTAAATTTGCTTGTTTCTTTGAGATTCAGGTTAACAAATCAGATACTGATTTTTTTCTATTCAGCTGCTTATTTTTGAAAGATGAGTTTCTCTCAACACCACTCACTTCCCTAATTCCCACCCCATCCTCATACCCTCTTCCTTCTACATGCAAATCTCCACTTAATCTCTTGGTTTAATAGCAGCTCTCCTGATTTAGCCTCTTGGGGCTTACAAGCACTTGCCAATCATTAGCTAATGGAGGATTGTCTCTTAATTCATTCCAGATAGCCAACGAGTGTGCAAAAAGGAAATTCTTATTTTTGTCATTTAGAAAGTTGTCAGCAACGGCTGACCAAGCAAGCAAGAATAAACTGGATGACAAAATGTTAAAACAAATAAAAGTACCTACAAATATTGTAATGCATCATAGAACACAATCCATGTTTATAGAAAAGGTGTTTTATTTATTTATTTTTAGAAAAAGTATTACTTCATTTAAACTTAACAAATCTGTAATTTTAATGCATTTGTCTTAACTTAGCATGAGAAGAAAATAACACAATTAAGATTGTACTTATAAAAATATTAAATATTATCTGTTACCTAACAAGCCGAACACTCTTTTCCAAACTTTGAACAACTGTGTACCCCTTGAATATTTTAGTCTCACCAGCAAACCCCTTACTGGGCAAAGGTAATTTGGGGGTATTATAAATAACAGTTAAATTAAAATGAAAGTATTACTGTTTCTAACAAGAAAAAAGCTAATGTGAGGAAGGGACTACTTATGTTGAGATGAAATTATAATGGAAATACTGACATTAAGCTCACATCAGTGTCTGAAAACAATGAATACAGACCAGAACCAAGGTAACTTCTTCTTTTTTTTTGTATTTATGCGAGCTAGTGGAGAAAATCCAACTTCACATTAATAACAACTACAAAGCAGGAAAGAGCAATAGACCAAAATTATGTCAGTATTTTCTCAGATTTTGTTTTCAGAAAGCCAACTGATATCAGCTGTAGGGTTGCTCTGATTGATCAACTGCCCAAATTTCACTAAAAAAAGATTTGATCGGTGATCGGTAAAAGGCAGATCAGAAAAACAAAAAACAATATTTTCTGCCCATGCTCTTCTAAACTTTACGGTAATTTAGTTTCAGTGTTCCTTTACGCAATTTACTATGGTAGTTGAGCCAGAACCAAGCTTTTTCTTTGTTTGGTAAGAAACAAGTACTATATAGTTAAAATGGTAATCCATATTTTATAATTACACCTCAAGAATTACAAATGTCTAGCTGATAAACTGAAGAAAAAAAGCACACCTGTACAAATATTGTAAATGTATATTTTAACAGAAAAAGCTGTACTGCAATTAATGATTTAAAATGTATAATGTATAAGTGATGTATATTTACACTTAGAGTGTTTAATTGCCAACATCAATTAATTGATTGGGTGAGTATATATATATATATTTTTTTTTTTTTTGGTGTTGTTAGAGAAATGTTGGAAACCTCTTAGTCCTTGTTTCAGACAGGAAACTTACAGAAAAAAATAAACAATAAGACAGCTTGTCATTATAATTATAAGTATTTTTAATTTTCTTTCATGCCATATGTATTGTGGATAAATATTTGGTACATATTTTAAGTATGCATTTAAAGGAAATTTTATTTATTTTTGTATTATATGGTCACAATATAATACAATAACCCTACAGAATTTAATTTGGTTAATAAAAAATGACCAGTTAACACCTGTGGTCTACATATTAATTATAAAAATAAACTTTAATATAAAACATAAGGCTTTTATTTGTTTGGTTATGCATGAGATTTGTGTAAAAAGTTTTCAAAGTGATAAAGAAAACGAAAAAAAAAAGTTAGCATTGGAATTGACTGATCAATTATTAATCAGCATTAAAAAATCTGATCGTAGCATTCCCAATCAGTTCCAAGAAAATGTATTTTTTAATTGAGAAATTTAAATATCAGGTTCATCAGACAATTTTTAACTAGAGACAAAACGGGTCTAATTCACCACTACTAAGACATTTATTTATTTATTTACTTTTTTGGCCTCTTCTACAATGAATAGTGTTATTTTAAAGGGGAATGTGATCTATAACTTTGCTTGCCTTATTTTCATTCATAACTTGTGTCATTTCTTTGGCTAAAGGTTTTATTAATATCCACCAATTACTTCAGCAGCTGCAGGCTTTGCTGTTAAGCAGGCTACAAGATAGGAAGCTTTAAAACCTTTCATATTTTCATCTCCCATCACATTGCATATTATTTTCTGGGAGTTTTAGAAATCTAGTTAATGACTGAAAAAACAGGCTTTTCCTGGTATCTATATATATAATTCACTAAGGCAAGACAACCATAAAAAGCACGCCGGAAGGGGCGTGGATTCACTAAGCCGCCGACAATTGAGACACCTATGGCGCACACAGGAAGGAGCCACACCCACCAACTCCAAGACCATTGGATACGACGACAACTCGCAGGGCCACGCCCACCAACTCAGACGCGACGACACAGAAAAAATGGCGTCATTTATGTTCGTCTGTCGTAGAGGCCACATGCAGTGCAGGTCAGGTTAATGTCATGTACCTCCGAGCTACGTTGACTGTTCATAGAGGCATGTTTCTCGCGGAGGTGAATCGCATTATGCAGCGTGTGAAACGGTTTGCGAGGGGTATCCCATGGGATCCTTAAAACAATCCTTTAAAACTGAGGTTAAAGCACAATGAAGGAATCAGTCTTTAAAAACCAATAAGCCCTGTGCCTCTGTTTCATTACCGTCTCACCTGCTTCACCAATGCAGGCCCTGCAACAGTCGAGACGCTCTGTCAGCAGCTGACCTTCTCTGTGCCTGACCGGTTCACACAGAGGCAGCGCAAGAGAAAGCCGCGCCAGAGACAGACAGAGGCACACACACAGGCAGCTGGTGGGCAGCTCTCTGTGAGTTTCTCTTGCGAGCGGACACATGACCAGGCGGTGTGTATGCTTCGAGTGCGAGGGTGGACGCGACAGGACCATCTAGGAAAAATCATGTCGCAGATGTGAATCGCTGTATGCGGCGTGTAGAACAGTTTGCGAGGGGTGTCCCTGTGTCTTTCCAGAAGTGTTATGCCGTGGGTTCACTATTGTGTTGTATTTTGCTCTCTCCAGAGTTCCATCTTTTCATTCACTTACTGTTGTATTCTCACACTAACCTGTTTTAGACAACCGTGTCTTTCCAGAAGTGTTTACCATTCAATAAATAATTATGCATGAGATTGAGCGTGTGTCTAGGCGTTGGTAAGCCGTTGAACCCCATTCGGGCTGCAAACCACGGAATTGCCACTAAGTGCGACTCATACGCTCCCACTGTTTTCGTCCCTACCCTTTGTACACACCCCCCTCCCACACGTTGACTGTTAATAGAGGCATGTTTCTCGCGGAGGTGAATCGCCATATGCAGCGTGTAAAACTGTTTTCCTAAGGGTATCCCATGGTATCATTAAAATATTCCTTTACAACTGAGGTTAAAACACAATGAAGTGTGCAGTCTTTAAAAAACGAGTTTTCGGTTACGACGCACGACCGTGTGCAGCATAGCAAAGTGTTGTATGCATCTGTTTTATCTTGGTACAGTAATATATCCGTGCTCTACTGTCCCCTATTGTATTCTTAGATGTAGCCTTAGCACCTAATGTCACAGACTTACCACTGTATATAACTTATCCCCACCTTCCCTTCTATATCTATAACCTCAGGCAATTAGATTGTAAAAGACAAGTTGGTTCGTATTACTGATAATATTCATAAATAATAACAAAATGCAAAGTACATTTGAATATTGGCAACCATACAACCTGATAAAATGGTGATGTGTAATTCAGGTGGCACACAGATGTTAAAATAAGGCATCGTTGGTTCAGCTTTCAGCCTTGTCTGATGGCTTAGCTGTGCTCTTCAATGTGTTGTCTTCACATTACCGTTCTCTCCAATTCCTAGAACCAATAGGACATCATGGTACTTGAAGGCCTCTGAGACAATTGCCCACCCCCAAGACCATATATTACACTAACCTGGCTTTGTGTGGGAGATCAAACTGGTTTAAGACACATCCCCAAATCCTGTCATAAAATTGCAGTCGTAAAAGGGGATGGGGAAGCAAACATGAATACCTCTCACCACTTGGTTTGCCTAAATTATAAATAAAGACATACAAAACATTTATCAAGTTATATGCAAAATCCTACATCACAACAAAATTCTTTATCAATGTCCTGTGGCAGTATTTGCTCTTTAAAAGTTGTCCGTGACCATTTGTCCATTACATATCTTCTTTATTTCAAAGACAATCTGAAGAACTTGGAAGCGCTCCCGATGACTTGTACTCTTTCTGCAGTCTCCATATGTCATCAGATCTGGTGGTTCAAAATGAGACAAGTCCACACCTTCCACTAAACTAGCCCACTACAATTGAGTCTATTGTGTGAATTTTTAATCTGTACTCGTTCTCTGTCTAACTGCTAATTAGACCCCTGTCCCAAACTATCTAAGCATATGCAGCTGTACAATTAACATCAAAATTTGAAAGGTAACATGCCAAGGTGCCAGTACAACCACTTCTGCCCAAGTGACAGCCACCTGCACACATTTGGGGTTGACTTAGTTGCCTCTTGTGCTTTCCTACCCATGGTGCAACTCCTGATTATAGGCTGCATGAGACATCAAAGCTTTGCAACTCTCATCATTCCCCCCGTAGGCCACCCCTAGAGTTGTTTGCTCACCATATGCATACTCATTGTGCTAAACACCTCGGTTCAGAATTGGCCCACTGGTCCTGTGCCTGCACCATAGCCGACAATCTCAGCAGGGCTTCCATATTTTCCCCAATTAGACTATACCTAAACATCGGAGCCCATATGTCTTGCAAATGTACCAGCTGCACCTGCTTTCCTGAAAAGTTCACCAATTTGCTCAGTATACCTTTTCTTATATTAATTATCCCTCTTAATTAATTAATACCCAGAATGTATACTTTATGAGCCCAAAATGAATCCCCTTATTTTGGCATTCCTAACTGGTTTGTTCAGTTTCCACCCCTTGGAATATAAATTTGCTGCAGTAATGAACAAACCTTTCCTTTTAAACTATAGCTATTGTGACTAGTCCTATTATTATTGCATGACTTGTGGACTTGTTACTCACTTAAACCCCAGTAAGTGTCTTTTCTTGATGTCTCTTCAGTTCTTCTTCATGTCTTTGTCTTTAGTCTTTCGTGTTGTCTTTTCTTCATTCTGCTATGTAGGCAGGTCTGCAAAATGGAAGGTGACAAAGCAGTTTCTGTCCATCTCATTTTCTTGGCTGTCGACCTGGTGCCAAAACTCAAACTTTGCTTCCAGGCATTCATTGGAACAGCTTGGCACTAGTGCCACGCCACTCCAATGTGCCAATGGTAACCCGATCTCCTGCATGGATTTTACTCTGCTAATTGCCTTCACTATTTATTACCTGCACCAAACCAAAGTCCATAAAAACCTTACTATAGAAGTAGCACTATTGCAAAAGGCCAGAAAATTGAAACAGAAATAACTGTTTTCCATTTCCTGTCTTCCTGTGCTACCCTTCTATTTTTTCATTGCCTGTGTGTCCTTTTTTATTGTATGGTAACTACTACCTGAAAGTGTGGACTGGGTTGGCTAGTTCTTTGTATGGGTTGGCCTACTTTTGCCCCTGTAAGCAAACATACACATACATACACAAAGATTCTAAACGAATAAGTACCGTATGAATTAGCACTTTAACCACTTAAATGCCGTATGAATGACGCATGCATCTTTCACCACTCCCTAGCACTTTAATTAGGGACTCATTACCACCAGCACTAACAAACATGCGGGTGTCCTTGTGACACACATGAAGTCTCTACACTTTGTTGGTTATATTCCATTCAGCAACCAAACAATGTTTTACTTCCACCGCATTTGTACACTGGGTGCCCTAAAATTCACATACATAAACAAACACATACATCAAAACAGTATTTGCAAACAGGGTGCAAAACTTGGTTACCCCAAAATCCTGCCCAACTACGCCAATTGTTTTATCTTGGTAGAGTAATATATATATTGCTCTACTGTCCCCTATTGTATTATTAATATGTAGCCTTAGAATACCTAATCTCACAGACTTACCACTGTATATAACTTATCCCCACCTTCCCTTCTATATCTATAACCTCTAGTTAAGGCATCGTTGGTGCTCAGCTTTCAGCCACATGTCTGTTCAATATGGCTGCTGAGCTGTGCTCTTCAAAATGGGTGAAATAGAACATCTTATCTCCTGCCCTACCCCCAAGACCATATATTACACTAACCTGCTTTGTGTGGGAGATCAAACTGGACACATATCCTGTCATAAAATTACAAAGAGACAGTTTGCAAACATGAATACCTCTCACCACTTGGTTTGCCTAAATTATAAATAAAGACATACAAAACATTTATCAAGGTACTTGAGGTTGGATGGTTACATAACTTTTGTTGTGAGTATTTCATAATAAATCACACAGAGTGAAATAAGCACTTTTTCAAATCCATTCCATGAAAATCAGAATTAAGCTCATGTTGATTGTATTTGTCAAAGTTTTCAATTTTCTTTGCAAACCTGAATATTGTGCTACTGTAAAAATACATGTCAGCATATTTCTACTGAATTCCATTTTCATATATTAAATTTTTATTGTTTTGCTTATCCCCTAAAATCTTTTGTAAACCCCCAGGACTCCACAAGAGGAACATTATCATGTTAATAACATAACACAACATAACAGCATAAAACAAAAACATTTTCAAACTTTCTTCACAATGTGACATGCCTCAACTCATTACCATACCACAAGTCAGGAACCAGCCCATTATAATATTCAATCATACACACTACTACACTTATACCTGGCATGTTTAGAGTCACCAAATACTCTAACCTGTAGGTCTTGGTAGATTTGAGAGGAAATCTAAATAACCATGGCCAGAAATAGGAATCACACCCAACATGCTAGATCCATGAGGTAGGAGCAGTAACCACCATGTCAATGTAACTATCATAAATGGACAAATGGAATACAATATGCATATCCTGAAATTAACTACTTCAAGTTTATTTGTAAATGAAACCAATTTGCTCATATTTAGCATTTTCCTCCTTCAAAGGCAGGCCAATTTGTTTAATTTGCACAGAAGCTCTTGTCATTCTCAAAAACATCAATTTTGAGAGGCACTACAGTAATCCCTCCTCGATCGCGGGGATTGCGTTCCAGAACCCCCCGCGATAGGTGAAAATCCGCGAAGTAGAAACCATATGTTTGTATGGTTATTTTTATATATTTTAAGCCCTCAGAAACTCTCCCAGACTGTTTATAAATATTCTCTGCACAGTTATACAGTAAACCCTTGTTTATCGCGGTTAATCCGCTCCAGACAGATAAATGAATTTCCACAAAGTAGGATTCTTTATTTATAAATCTAATATTTTCGCAGTTAGAGCATAGAAAACCTGTTTACGACCTTCTAAATACGTTTTTTAACATTATTAGAGCCCTCTAGACATGAAATAACACCCTTTAGTCAAAAGTTTAAACTGTGCTCCATGACAAGACAGAGATGACAGTTCTTTCTCACAATTAAAAGAATGCAAACATATCTTCCTCTTCAAAGTGCGCGTAAGAAGCGGAGAATGTCAGAGAGAGAGTAAAGTAAACAATGAAAAATCAATAGGGCTGTGGCGCTTTTAATTATGCAAGCACCGCGATAAAGCAGCGGCAATGAAGGGGTCAATGCGAAGGTAGCCTTTCAGCATTTTTTACAGGAGCGTCCGTATCTTCTAAGCAAACAGCCTCTGTGCAAAAAGCCCCTCTGCTCTCATCTCCTCCGTCAAGCGCAGAGAACGTCAGAGAGAGAGAGAGAGCACGAGATTAAAGCAAACAATCAAAAAATCAATAAGTGTGCTTTTGGACGCACCTCGATAAAGCGGCATTTCTTAGAGGAGCGTATCCACTAGGCAAACAGCTTCTGTGCAAACAGCACCTCTGCTCACACCCCCTCCGTCAGGCGCAGAGAATGTCAGAGAGGGTGAGATAGAGGCAGAGACAAGCAAACAATCGAGCACCGCGCAGGAAGCATATCTTATAGCATTGAGGAGTTTTAGTTAATATGTAATACGTGCTCTGATTGGGTAGCTTCTAAGCCATCCGCCAATAGCGTCCCTTGTATGAAATCAACTGGGCAAACAAACTGAGGAAGCATGTACCATAAATTAAAAGACCCATTGTCCAGAAATCCATGAATCAGCGAAAAATCCGCAATATACATTTACATATGCTTACATATAAAATCCGCGATAGAGCAAAACCGCGAAAGTCAAAGCGCGATACAGCAAGGGATCACTGTATACCAGTAAATACATAAGTATGACACTTTTCTAGAAACCGTGCAAGAGGAAAAAATAGAGGTTCTCAGGAATAATCTGCCTGCTCATTAAGCAAACTTCTTGGAACTTAAAAAGAAGATGAAGATTGTCACACATATAGCCATAACAGAAAATACTATTAAACATAAGTAAACGGACTGAAGGAAACTCAAAGGTAACATAATGTAGCTTAAAACTTAAGCATGTGAAGTCTTCCTCATCTTAATGAAACCATCAACTTAATTTTCCAATGTAAGATTGAGGTAAATAACTAACAAACACTTCTCTAAAAAGTGAGGATACACTAATGGGAAACGCAAACACCCCTTCTATGGAGAGATGCTAAGATCAATAGGACAATCTGTAAAACACCGCTCTTATCTAAGCAGTGTTCAGAATAAAGGGTAGGTCGACAGGAGACAGAAATTACTGGTGGCGTTAGTTGATTGGAGGGGGAAATAAAGTTCCACATATTAAAAGTCAGATGATGTAATGTATTAGATGAGGTAAAGGTAACAGAAAAATATAAAAGCACATGAATTGCTTAATCGATGCTCACTTCATGGACTAAGTCATTTGCGCATAATTTCTGTGCAAATAAAGAAATCTTCTGCATTCTAATCTCTGGTCCGTGGCTGCCTACTTTGAAGATGGAGTAAAGGATTTTCCTCAACACTTACTTCTAAACAACAGGACTTCTGCCGACTGTGAATTTTTGAAAAACGCATGGTTGCTACTGCACAAATTCTTGCCACTGAAAAAACTGAAATTATTTCCAAGGTTAAGCATTGGCTTGTCTCACTGTGTTAGATCATATTTGTGACATGGCACGAAATATTGAGAAGTTGCTGCAGGAGTCTTTTTTAGAGTTATACTCAATTGTTTTAGATGAGACTATAGACATAACTAACACTAGACAGCTAGTTTTGAGACGCGAGAAGATTTGCTGTCATTGGTTGCTATGCACAATGCAACTTGAGGTAAGGACATTTTTGAAAAACTTATCATGGCAATGCGGTCATTTAGTTTGTCATTGGAAAAAAGTGGTATGGCATGTGAACGGTGCACCTGCCTCGGTGGGGTCTCAGAATGGGTTAGTTTTGGATCCTCATCCAAAAGTAAATTACATGAGTTCATTTATGTGTCATTCCATCATTCACCAACAAAATTTGTGCTCACAAACACTGCACTTGAACACTCTGGTGATGACGACTGTTGTTTCCTGCATTAACATCACTAAAGGCAAAGGGCTAAAAGGCCACCAATTCCGGGAATTATTAAAAGACTGAGAAGCAGGATATAGAGATTTGGTTTACTACTGTAAGGTGTGATGGCGAAGAAAGGCAAACTTGCTGACGTGATTTTATTGACTCAGGGATGTTGTGAAGAGTTTCATGGAGATGAAAAGGAAATCATGTAATAGCAAATTGACACTTTGAATTTAGTGTTTTGGTAGACATTACAAGCTACCTGCCAGAGCTTAATGTTATACGGCAAGGAGCAAACTAGCTCCTGCTCTCACTTTTTCACATGTGAAAGCATTTGAAGCTGAAACCGAACTGTGGCAATTGGCAAATGAACAGTAGTTTTAGAGGGGTAATATGTTGCATTTTCGATCTTTGCATGATCAAAATCCTAAACATAAGAGAACTGAGGAAAATGCAAAGGAATGTACTAATTTACAAGAGATGTTTGCTGAAAGATTTAAGATCAAAGAACTATATGATGATATATTTTCCATGTCACTGGTTGTCAGTCCACCTGTTGTGAAAGTAGCTGAAGAACAATACTACTGTGAACAGTTCTTCTCAAAACTCACCCCTGCAAGAGACATTGTTCCAAAATGAAGCATATTAACCCTCAGAACCAGCTGCATGTGTCAATAAAATCATTGCCACTATATATCCAACAGCTAGTCAAGGAAAAGAACTCTCAACCATCACATTAAAATGTAGGTTAGTTCTCAGGTGGGGACTGAATATTACTCAGGTTTTTCTTGTAGGGTATTTTTGTGTTTTTATATTTTCTTTGTTTTCTACTTGATTTTACAGTATATTGTTGTACCTGTGGTGTTATTAATGTTCTACCTTTCAAAAATAAAAATTATTAATAAAGAAAATGAGCAGTAGTTGAGTTTTAGATTTAATTTACATTGCATGTTCAGAAATGGCTATTAATCAGCATAACATGCAAAAATGTGCTTTATTAACATGCTTTGTTCATAATAGTCTATGACTCGCTATCATATACGTAAATGTAAAAGAAAAGAAAAGAAAAATTTTCTCCATCCCTGTCCTAGTCTAAGGCAGAATGCCATGCTGTCATGGTTTAGGCTGAATATTGACATTTTTGTATCAAGACAAGCCATACTGTGTACTGTCACCAGGGTCATGTCCCATGTTTCTAGGGGTGTGGTCTCTGGGGTCATGACCTTGACTTAATCAGCAGACAGCATAAACTGTCAGCCTTTTGCACTAAGCTTAATCCGATCTGTGGATAAAATCCTTATTTTCATTTTGACTTACCCTGCATTTACTCTTCTTGCCTGGTTTTTCACTTATTGCCTGTTATTTGACCTTGATTATTGCCTATCATCTGGGTTTCGGCAGCTTTGGTTTATTTTTATTTTCTTTTGTTTTGCCTTCTGCCCGCTTCTCCTAGTTTACTCACAAAATTAGTTGCCCGTTTTCCTGCCAAGTCAGGACACATGCAAACATGGGAGAACATGCCAAAATTCAAACAGCAGACAAACAAAGCTGAAACTGATGATCAACCATGAAACTACATGACTGCTGATAATTGGTACATATGTTAACTATAAATTAATTTGCAGAGCAAATTAAGAAGTTTAAGACAAATTTAAATAAAATTTTTATGATTACAAAATTACACTCAAGACTCTTAGGGTGAGGAAAAGAAGAATAACTTTGTACAGATTGGGGCAAACAAACACAGACTTTACAACATCATCACAAGGCACTATAAAAGTGCAGCCATGTGTTGACTTATGGTTTCATTTTGGACAGGCCAGTACTGTAGGCTATATGTCAAATTGGCCACATATCAGTCTCAAAGTGTACAAGTAATTGCAATTGAGGCTTTGTGGGTGTGGTGTGGATCACCTGTACACATTCGTTCTCGTTGACCAAGCAATTCTGAACGACCACTCAGCTGTGATCATGCTGCTCACTCCCACATCCATGTAGCAGTTTAGATGTTGGATATTATTGGAAAACTCTATAGGGAAAATCACTCTTCATCAGTGTGTCAGTGCTAAGCAGCGATCAATCAATACTTCATGGGGAAACCCACTCTCATGCTCTTTAATCACATATTGGTGGTTTCTAAGTGTTCGTTACATCACTTATCTGTTCTAACTTATATTAAAACTCTAAAGATTCTCCTGTTATCCAGCAAGTACTATGTTTGTGCAGAGGTAATCATATCTAACTTTCATTCATTTGTACATAACCTGGTTAAGTCAATATAAATGAGGTTAGGTGAGCTTAGGCCAATCTCAGCAGCAATGGGAAAAAGGTGAACTAATTGAGCACAAGTTGTCTGTACATTACAATGCACACTTACATACACTTCCCTTCACTGGTAAAGAAATACTCCATGCAAATATAATATGTTTTATATGTTACCACATGTAGTGTTGGACAAGAAAAATCTGTAATCTTATTTTTTCATACAGAATGGAGATACCAAAGTTTCTGATACAGTAGGCACCTAGGGTGACTAGCTCTGTACAACATCAAACATTATAAAAACATTCAAAAAAAAAAAAAAATCACATCAAGTCGCCCATTTGTATGCTCGGAACGTCTAAAACACATTTATTTTCATCTAAAATATTGTTAAATAAACCACCGCTAGAAAAACACTGCGGTGAACAAAAATAAAACTTAGACAAGAACAAGCATTTACAGTAATCCCTCGCTATATTGCGCTTCGACTTTCGCGACTTCACTCTATCGCAGATTTTAAATGTAAGCATATCTAAATATACATCATGGATTATTCGCTGGTTCGCGGATTTCTGCGGACAATGGGTCTTTTAATTTATGGTACATGCTTCCTCAGTTTGTTTGCCCAGTTGATTTCATACAGGGGACTCTATTGGCGGATGGCTTAGAAGCTACCCAATCAGAGCATGTATTACATATTAACTACAAACTCCTCAATGATATAAGATATGCTTCCCGCGCGGTGCTTGATTGTGTGCTTTTCTCTCTCTCTCACCCTTTCTGACATTCTCTGCGCCTGACGGAGGGGGTGTGAGCAGTGGGGCTGTTTGCACAGAGGCTGTTTGCCTAGAGGATACGGACGCTCCTCTAAAAAATGCCGCTTTATCGTGGTGCTTTGGCATACTTAAAAGCACATATTGATTTTTTGATTGTTTGCTTTTATCTCGCTCCCTCTCTCTGACATTCTCTGCTTCTGACGGCGCTCCTTTGAAGAGAAGATATGTTTGCATTCTTTTAATTGTGAGAAAGAACTGTCATCTCTGTCTTGTCATGGAGCACAATTTAAACTTTTGACTAAAGGGTGTTATTTCATGTCTACAGGGCTCTAATAATGTTAACAGTGTGGGAGAGTTTAAAAGGGCTTAAAATATATAAAAATAACCATACAAACTTATGGTTTCTACTTTGCGGATTTTCATCTATCGCGGGGGGTTCTGGAACGCAACCCCCGCGATTGAGGAGGGATTTCTGTATATCATAAAGCCATTTCCAGTTGTTACATTTGCATTAATAGCATTGAGCCACAACTAGAGTACCTCAGGATTATTTTCTTGGATATGCACAAGTACAAGGAATATTCTCATCCTGATACGGTTTTCACACTTTTTTCTTTAACATTTAATATTTAGTTTTATGTGTTTCTAAGTGCATGTTTTTTATTTATATCACATGAAGTGCAATGTTTGTCAATGAATAGTGTGTTACTAGACTTGACTCTTGAACAATCTTCAATTCATACATGTTCCTTCAGTAAAAATACATGGGTTTGGGACATTGTGAGTATATGATTTGATGGCCTGATATATGGATTGGGTAATATAAGTAGTAACAAGAGACTTTTTCATGAACTTTTTGATACTGTTTGCTATTGTCCAGCCTTAATTCCCATAGACCCCAATTATATCAGAAACTTTACCATCTTTGTTCTGCATGAAAACCTGAGATTAAAACTTTTTCCTACCATTACTATAAACTGAATGGGGCAAATAATATATAATAAAATATCATTTATGGAATGAGTATTTCTTTAAAATTAACGTAATTCTATGCAGTGTGGGTGGAAACCAGAGATCCTAAATTAAATCCATGTTAGCCAAGGTAGTATATCCAAACACCACAAAAAGACACCTCTGCCAGGAATCAAAAAGGTAGGTTTGAAAATGACTCAGAACCATTACTGAATTTGTATCTACACTGATTTCACTGAGCAATTATTATTTAATGGACATGTACTCATTTGGAAGCCTGTTTGGCACCGTGAGCATGGGAAAGTCACTTTTGTCAACAAAATCTAGTATAAAAAATTCAAATTCTAAAAATAAAGAATCATTCATAAGAAACCTATTAGTCTTATATTTTTCCTTTTTTATGCCGTTTATACTCAATATTGTAAACTTTTACATATACCTATTAGTCTTATTTTTTCCTTTAGCTTTTCTATGCAGTTTATATTCAATATTGTAAACTTTTTACCTATACTGCATATTTTCCTTAAAAGTCATATAATCTATATTCAAAACATCCACAGGACCCGAACAAAGTCAGGGTTTAATACAGCCAAGCAGTAGAGTATAAAGTTATCTCATTTTCAAAATACCTTGGTGATAGCTATTACTGTGCTGTGCTTAGTTCAGTCATTACTTCAGATAATGCAGGCTTATATTTATTTGCCTGCTGAGAAAAAATATAATTAAAAGTTCACATGTCATTTAAGCACATTGACAAGCTTTTAAAATCTTACTAGCAGAATGGCCAGTAAGGAATGTTCACTTTTGTACTGCTGGCTATTTTACATTATGTTAAAAGTCTTGTGGTTGTCTTTAATCTTCAACTGATTAGGAACAAGGATTAAGTCATAATCAAGCAGATTTTTATTTTTATTTTTTGATAAAGTGATGCTAGTCGCTCTTAAAATTTTAGTTCAAATCAATCCAGTTTCCTTTGACATAAGCATCAGAAAATAATTTTTAAAATACTTGAGTTGCGTTTCATTAAATGTGTTGAATCTGTAGATAAGGTAAAGCATAGGTTAAATTTGAATATTTACTTCATTATATCAATAAAATGCTACCTTAGAGCACGATCTTATGACATGTTATCAGCTTGTCACTGAGATTAAATTAATTTCTTGAGAAGACAACTCTTTCATTTTCAGAAAATGAAGGATTTCATAACTTTATTAAACCCATGCACTCATAATGCACACTGCTGAGTAAATGTTTCTTTTCAGAGGTGGCTCTTCTTAAAAAAAGGCATAACACTAAATCATAAATTCCATGTTTGAAAGACTAAAAAGCTCCATTGATCAGCTCTATGTAACAGTTGCGAATAGGTCTATAACTCAATCATGAGTTGGACCTCTGCTATCAATTGTCCTCCTGAAAGAATTGGTAATCTTACAAGAATTCCAGCCTGCAAACTTACAAAGAATTTCTCTTAAGATCAATAAGCCATACAGATAAAACAGCCAAATGTCATTTTGTGTTTTTCTTTCTCTGCATTATAAAAAACAGCAAAAACCAATCTCAGCCTTTGTACCCTATTGCAAATCTGTTATTTGCAACATTTAGACTCCTCTGTGACTCATCTGTCTTTCACAATAAACACATAATGCCAATTGGAAAGGCTTTAGTGCTTTTGTAGTTTAATTGACTGTTTTAAACAAAAACTTATATTCTTCTCTTACTTGAAGCTGTGTCACTGTAGTTAACAGATGGCCAAACAAGATTTTGTTCTGACAGAACACCTGTTCGGATACTACTATTCTCCAGAAAGCACTAAAAGGCAGTGCGCATATATACACGTATAGGTATTTAAGCTATCATTAGTCATTGGTCTGAATCAGAATCTACAGTACTAAGCAGTGCTAACTGCAGCATAGTATTAAGTGAAGAAATGCCTACTGAAAATCAGGTAGAACATACAAACTCCATGAAGAAAGTGATCAGGGTGAATAGAAACCCTGGACTTTGGAACTTTAAGGAAGCAGTGATAACCACTGTACTGTAATTTCTTTTAAAGAAATGATTGGGATGGAATGGTAGATAAAATCAATTCAACTGAAAAAGAAACAAAAACTGAAAAGCAACAGCAGCCTTCAAACTAATTGTATATTAGTGTTTTTACTCTTGATGTAAAATGCACAGTTCAGCATACACTGCTTAAATAATAGAAATCAGTGTCAACTACTATATACCTCAATGTGCACTAAAAGCTTATCACGTAATTCAAAATTCATAAAACATGCAGTATAAACACACTCATAATACAGACACTCCATTGGTAGATTTCTTAAAATGTCAACCAGTATTTTGGAACTTAAAATCTAAATTGAGAAACAGGAAAGCAACATGTTTAATTAAATAAGGATTATAAATAACAGCTGGAATCAGCCTCCAATTAAGAAATGGGTTAAAAAGAAAAAAGAAGCACAAAATGAGAGCTGAGAAGCATTCACCCAGAATAAACTAAGAGAAAAGGCTCAAGCTACTAAATTTGTGATTCAAAACACAGCAAGGAATTATCTGACTTGAAATTTACTGAGCCACAGACTGGGGATTGAACCTACATGAGGAAATGACTGCCTTGTCCTTACATGTTTAATAAATCCACCCAGTTCTTAAGATGTTTTGTCCAGTTGTAGGAATTCAAGCTAGTGGCTGGCCTAGATGCAAATGGTGAAAGGCAGGAAACAACTTGAGAGGTATAAATGCCATAAAAGGCTCACTATTGGTGAGTCAACATACAGTCACAAATAAACCTAAGAGTGTGATAGGAGAAACATACAACTGCTGAAAGAAACTGATAAAATATCTTAAAATCTCTTTCCAAGACCACAACTGTTTTATTTTTTTTTTAATTTTATTACTTTTATTGTAATCATTCCATACAAATAGATCAATTTTTACAAAAAATAGGATTGAAAACAAATCGACCCCCACCCCTGAGAAAGACAGCATGGCCAACGGAATAAAATTTAAAGCTTGCAAACATACCTAAATTGATGTGTTTAATAGGTCAATAGAGATGAATGAAGAAGGAAAAAGAAATGTGGATAGAATTTCTTCCTCGGTGCTTTAAGAGCTTATTCTAAAATATCATTGATTAGATCCTGCCAGTTTTTGAAAAAGTTCTGTACAGATCCACTAACTGAAAATTGGATCTTTTCCTATTTCAAATAGTATAAAACATTGGTTTCCCACGACTTAAAACAGGAGTGTTAGGATTCTTCCAATTTAGCAAAATAAGTCTGAATGCCAAAAGTGTAGTGAATGCAATCACAGTTTGTTTGTCCTTCTCCACTTTAAACCCATCTGGAAGAACACCAAGCATAGCTGCGAGTGGGTTAGAAGGGATTGTGACACCGAGGCTGTCTGAAAGGCACTTAAAAATGTTGGTCCAAAATGATGTTAATTTGGTACAGGCCCAAAACATGTGACTCAGTGAGGCTGGAACTTGATTGCAGCGTTCGCAGGTTGGATCTTGCCCTGGAAACATTTTGGACAGTTTTAAGCAAGACAGATGTGCTCGATATATAATTTTGAGTTGAATAATTGTATGCTTTGCGCATATGGAGCTCGAGTGAATTCTCTGCATTGCTACCTTCCACTCCTTTTCTGATATATTAAGAGATCTTTTTTCCATTGTCCTCTTGGATCTTTGAAAGGGAGGGACTGTAAAATAATTTTATATATTGCAAAAATGCTGTCTAAGTCCTCGAAATTGAGCATTATTTTTTCCAGCATGGAGAAGGGTGCGAGATGAGGAAAATCAGGCAGGTTCTGTATAACAAAGTTCCTAAATTGAAGATTGTGAAAAAAATGTGTAGCTGGAAAGTTAAATTTGGAATGTAATCGTTCATAGGATGCAAAGATGTTGTCTATATAAAGATCTCTAGGCAATTTAATCCCAAAAAAGTTCCAGATATTAAAAACTGCATATGTTTGCGAGTGTTGAAAGAGGTGGTTCCATATTCTAAGTGAGTGAAGCACAATTGGGTTATCAGTATATTGGCAATAACTTACATTTATTTGGGGCACAAAGCAGGGAATATAAAGAAGTACTGCAGGATTTTACTTCTATTGTGGAGCAAGCCTGTAAATGTATGTTCATCTATTTGTGTCCAGGTTTTTATAGCTTATATGTTTGCTGAACAGTAATAAAACTGAAAGTTACGTAAAGTCATGCCACCTTCTGCCTTAGGTCTTTGTAGGGTCGCTCTGTGGATACATGGATGTTTTGAGTTCCATATAAATGAGGTTATGGTTGAATCTAATTGCTTAAAAATGATTTATTGATGTGTATTGGAATGTTTTGAAATAAAAAAAGCTTAGGAAGTATATTCATCTTAACAACGTGAATTCTTCTAGCTAGAGTGAGATGAAGGGTTGACCATCTATGCAAGTCTTGCTTAATTTTTTTCCATAAAGATTGCAAAATTTTATTGATAAAGAGCTTGATGTTTACTTGTGATATTTACCCCTAGGTATTTAAACTAATCTGCAATGATAGAAGGTAGGGTGTCCAATCTAATATTATACAGTATGTTTGAGAATTCACTGGAAAGAGTACACTTTTATTCAAATTAACTCTGAGACCAGAGATCTTTTGAAATTCTGTAAGTGCTGATAAGTCTGCAGGCACCGTATTTTGACCGCAACTGTTGAGAACACCCAGCCTATCCCCACTGTGCAACAGTAACACACCTATCAATTCCGAAGTTTTTCCTAACTCCAATTCAAAGTGTCAAAAGTGAGGCTTGGAATTCTTCTTGGAAAGAGTGTCTTCAAGAAAGTCAAAATCAGTCCCTTTATTAAATTCCCAACTGCAATAAAACCAACATTAATTTATAATTACTGTGTCTGTGTTTGTAAAGCAATTATTACAGGCTTCATTGTAATTGTACACCATTGCACATAATGCTTCAAGCATCTCAAAGACCGTGTTCTCTCTTTGGTCTTTACTGCTTCCAGCACAAAGCAGCATATTAAAATTCACACAAAATGCAGCCCATTCTATGTCAATCAAAGGCCAACACACATTGTTACTTTGAATAGGATAAATTAGTTTAACTTGGAGAAAAGGGATACCTTTCTCCAGTTGAAACATTTGAATACGGTGCAGTAGACCATAGAGTGCCTTTACTGAGTTAGATCTGGCAAAAGATGCTTATGAAGGAACGGTCTAATCTGTCATGTTACTGCTGAATATAGATTGCCCACCCAAAAATCCATCATGCCAAAGCCAATTTTAAATATGCTTTTTGTTTACTAATTATTTTTAGGATAAATATTGTGGATGTTTTTGTCAAATTATGTAATTTTGTACATCAATGCAGAATCATGCAAAATGAGAATGGTGATGAATCTATTTTTTCCCCACTTCTACAGAATGCTACAACATGCTGGCAAAATTAGTAATAACTGTGAGATATTTTTCCTTCATCTCAAAGATGTCCTAGACAGCCTGAAAAAAAAACAGTTGGACTGTGAATACCAAAACAATGTAAATAAAAATGTTACAAATCCCTTATCCTAAGTAAGTAAATATCCTAAGTAAATCCCTTATTCTAAGTGGGAAAAGACTGAGAAAACCAGCCACCAAACCTCCATTCCTCTGCTACAAATATTAAAGACAAATGTGTGCATTCTTAGGGTTGTAAAAATGTTACAGATATTTTATTCTGATGTTTTGAACACAAACTAATCACACCTATCTGATCTTAAAAAAACGGTAAAAATATAATCTTGTCCCATCAAATGTGTGAGACTGCTGTTGGTTTTCTTTTGTTCATTTGCGTACAACGCGAATAGCAACTACTCCAGTAGCCTTGTCTGTACGCATGAAACGCATCACCTCCCAGTGGACTGATTTTGTTGAAATGTGGCAGACTTATTCTTCAAAGAAATTTGTTAACAATATTTTCATTGAGATATCTCTCTACAGGATGCAGCACAAGTTTCTGAAACTTCAAAATTGCAGGGCACTGGCAAATTTGCTAACTTGTGTACCACAAAAACAGAGAAACATTCTTTGTGACGTCAACTTTCAATTAGTTTACAGCTGCAAATGTTACCTTGAGAGCCATTACTTCAGCTTATACACTTTTTGTAATTTTTTTTCTTTTACTCATTCATCAACTGCTCCTTATGACAAAACTTGAAATGCCTGCAGTTGTGCAAGCTGAAGCAACTAGACACCACTGCAGAACATGGAATGGGGTGAGGTCAAATGTAGGCAGGGTTGGGTTGACTATATGAAGGGGACCCAAAAATAATGAGAATTTTTTTCTGGAGGCTGAAGGGGTGTTAGTTCCAATGTTTGCCAAGCGGCGTCCTTGAAGCGCACAAGCGATTGCGTGATGCAGTTCGGAGAGAAAACAACCCAAATTGTGATGATCAGGTGTGTGGCAGCATTGGGTGTACAGCAGTTTCTCACGAAAAACGGGATAACAATGGTTTGCTACCCCGCCTCCCCTGAACTTGCACCCTGCGATTTTTCCTTATTTCCGAGAATGAAGAGAGACCTTAAAGCAAAGTGTTTCCAGGATGTAGAAGAGGTCAAGAAGCAAATGACAGAGGCTTTGAAGGCTATCACTTTGCAAGAGTTTTGAACAATGGAAAAAGTGATGGGATCTGCATTGCATCTCAAGGAGAATATTTTGAGGGTGATTCAATTTTGGAAATGTTCTAATAAATATATGATTCTTAAAAAAAAATTCTCGTTATTTTTGGGTCCCCCCTCATATGTTACAATATAAGAAAGGAATGATGTTACATGTGTATTTATTTATTTAATCAACTAATAAGAATATTCTTATTCAATACAGGAGTAATTATATTGTTTGTTCGTTCATCACTCTACAAGGTAAATACTGTCCATTACTATACCAGAATGCAAGGGTTGGTCTTGTTACATACTAATAGCCTGGTTTATGCTTCCACCTCATCGCGTCCTCATTTCTATGGCTGCTTGTCATCCTGCGCAAACCTGATTCAATGCAGCTCACATCTCCTGCTCCTAGAAATCAAAAAGGGTAACTGACATGGTGTTCATGTCCACAAAAGTAAAAAAAATAAAAACAACTTAAGTTATATAAATATTTACAAATGATGGCTTTATGACACTTTATACTACAGTGACTAAATAAGTACTAAGTATTTCCATTGCACTAAAAAGGACCTCATGGCAGCAGTATCTAAAGATTACAATGATTAAGTATTTCTCAGACACTGTAATTAATCGGCAAAGTGCCACAATGATACATTATCTGTTATGTTATGATGTAGCCAGCAATTCAAGCTTGAGAGTTAAGCATATATTTTAAATCTCCATCAACTATTCATTTTATGTTACAGAAATATGAACTACAATTAGCAACAGACCCTCCACATCTAACACCTAACAACAGCACATGAACCTTTTTGACACTTGAGTCTGCTGTCTATGAAAGCAATTTCAGCCACATTATACAGTAAAATGTTATTAAAAACACACTTTAAGTACACTAGTGTACAAGTAAATATAATTACATTTTATTATGTTATTTTGAATATGACTCACTATTACAAAAATATGTAATAAAATTGTGATAAACTCTTTGATGAAGTGACTAGAAACTACTAACCAAGTGTCTGAACACACTTTAATTTTATGCCAGTTTGTTATGTCATTGTGTAACCCGCTTAATCCAGACCACGGTTGTGGGGAGTGCTGGAGCCTTTCCTGGATAGCACAGGGTGCAAGGCAGGAATAAATCCTGGTCATGGCAAACACACTCACATACATACATACTGTACATACCAAACACACACTCATGCCAATTTAGCATCACCAGTTCACCTAACCTACATGTCTTTGAACAGTGGGTGGAAACTGGAACACCTGGAGAACAAACATACAAGGTGAGAACATGCAAACTCCATGCAGGGAATACCTGGGACATGAACCATGCTCTCCTTACTGCAAGGCAACAGTACTACTACTGCACCACCATGCTGTCAACGCATAAATTTTTTTATTTGTTGAAGCTAGTTGACCTGTACATTATACACCTGAACACTCTGTAGCCAATCCAATGCCCATTCTGAAAAAAAATTAACTTTTTTTATTAAAAGTTTTCCCAGAGTATGATTAAGTTTTTATTTTTTATTTTTTTTACTTCACAGTATGAAAAATACAGATAATCTAACATTTTTGTTATGCTTTGTTATCAACAATACATGTTTAGAGATTTATAGTTCATGATCATTTCTCTCCAGGACTTTAGTTTCTTCCCATTTTATAACACAGGGGTACTCAATTATGGTCCTGGATGTCTGTAGAGGCAGCAGGTTTTCATTCTAGCCAGTTTCATAATTAGAAGCAAGGACTAACATATAGTGAAACCTGGTATTTAATTATAAGGCTTTTTGGTGCTTTTATTCTCCCAAGAAAAAAAAAAAGTCATTTTTGTAACCACTTTATTCATATATTTTGTAGTGCTTGACTTCTCGCTCATTTATTTCAAAACATTGCATTAACACAAATACTTCATGATGCATATAGACAGGTTTAATTGGAAGCACAGCATCTGGAGAGTTGGTGGTTCCTTTATTTGCACCATATTAATGAATTCTTGGTTAAGAAAAAAGGCAACAATTAAAACTTAAATGCAGCTACTTAAAACTAAAATAGGCAATTAAAGGTTCTGAATTGTAACAAACAAGTTAACTAAAACCAAGCTCAACATAAATACTGCTTCATTAGTAAATAAACAACTTCTAGTATTAAACTAGTAAAAGCAAAAACCTGCAGACACTCTGAATCTCCAGGATAGTAATTGGGTACCTCTTTTCTAATATAATGTGGGGGATTTGTGTAAATGTGTATGTGTACAGTGTGTTCTGTTACAAGTTGGTATTTGTTAGGCCACAAGGGCAAAGAGAGAGCAATCAAGAGATTAAATCATTAACCAAAACACAAGCAGGGTGTCACAAAACCAGAAAGAAAGATTGTTGACTAAATTCAAAATGTAATCCAGAAATACAGGAACTATGTAATCAGAAAACTATTAAATCAAAAGCAGTTGGTCATTGGAAGTCTTTGTTTTACGTATCCACAAACTACACCAATGGGCTACTCACAAACAATCATGGCAATAGGTACTTAAAACAGGTTAAACTTTAGCAAAGGTAAATGAAAAACCATAGCAATGATAAAGGTTTTTGTATTTTTTTTGTTCAGGCTTTGTCAAACTTGACTCTATGTACAGTACTGCAGGCAGTTAGCACTAAACCTGTACAAAATGATTACTATCATTTGTGATTGAATCATTCTGCATCTTTGACATTACTTATTGACTTTTCTTACTTCCGCCTTCTGACAAAAGCACGTTTTCCCATGGTATTACGGCACCAGAAACGTCATCTGCTAGTATAGTTTCAGCTGCGGCGTCAGCTCCTTGATACCCTAGGTATGACACTGCACCAGCCGAGCCTTGACCAAAGTTAAGGAGCTGCTATGTTGCAACTGAAGTGCTAGGCTGCAGCAGCCTGGCAGGCTACATTACTGGCTGGGCTGCTGAGACTGGCCACTGGGCAGAACTGACTATCACGAGTAGTAAAAGCTCGCATATTTTCACGTAATGGAGCAGGAGATTGGCAGGTGGATCGGTACGGTATCCGCAGTGATGCGGGCTCTGCATCGGTCTGTTGTGGTGAAAAAGGAGCTAAGCCGTTAGGCAAAGCTCTCAATTTACCGGTCGATCTACTTTCCTACCCTCACCTATGGTCATGAGCTGTGGGTTGTGACCAAAAGAACAAGATCGCGAATACAACCGGCTGAAATGAGTTTCCTTCGCAGGGTGTCTGGGCTTTCCCTTAGGTGGGTAGGGTGAGAAGCTCAGTCATCGGGGAGAAACTCAGAGTAGAGCAACTCCGCATCGAGAGGAGTTAGATGAGGTGGCTCGGGCATCTGATCAGGATGCCTCCTGGACGCCTCCCTGGTGAGGTGTTCCAGGCACGTCTAACCGGGAGGAGGCCCTGAGGTAGACCAAGAACACGCTGGAGGGACTATGTCTCCTGGCTGGCCTGGGAATGCCTTGGGATTCCCCCGGAAGAACTAGTAGAAGTGGCAAGGGAGAGGGAAGTCTGGGCATCTCTGCTCAAGCTGCTGCCCCGGTGACCCGATCTCAGGTAAGCAGAAGAGTATGGATTGATATTTTCACTTTTTTTGCTCTAGTTTTATGCAATTTTGTGCTAGTATTGTAACGAACAGTTAGTGCAGACTACAGCTGAAGATCTGAAGTGGTCGTGAGAAGTTGGTGAGTTGTTTATTAACACATTTTTGTGATTTTTAGTTTGTAAAATTAGTGCAGGACAGGGGGCTTTTTGCATATCGGCTTATTTTACAATATAAACTTTGAAGTAAACTTAGTAAAGTAAAAGTTGATTTTTGGAGGATCTGTTTTCCAACTTGAATTACTGAGCAATGAATTCAGTGAGCGTTTTCATGATTTCAGTTCACACAAACAGGACTTTGCGCTGTTTACGTCTCCATACTCTTACAACGTTGAGAATGTGCCTGTGAATATCCAAATGGAACTGATTCAACTGCAGTTAGAGTCTATTCTGAAGGCAAAATACAACGAAGCTGGTGTGCCAGGCTTGTATGCTTACCTGCCACCCTTATATGTGCAGATCCGTAAGTTGACATCAAGAGTACTGTCTATGTTCAGAAGCACTTACCTTTGTGAGCAGTTGTGTTTGTTAATGAAAACTACCAAAACCCCACATCGCTCAAGACTCACTGTCGAGCACCTTTCATCCCTCATAAAAGTTGCAGCTGCACGAGATTTCAAGCCTGATATTGACAAACTGGTTACTAACAAGAGATGCCAAGTGTCGGAACAAAAGAAATAGATCTCAGATTGTAAGACTCTTATATAAGGACCTAGATAAGAGGCTAAGACTCTTATTGTACGCTGTTGTACGGAGATTGTATGAAAATAAGTTGCTTTTCTTTAAACTTTAAGTGTTACATTTTTTAAAGTTTTCAGTATTGGAAAGAAAGCTACAGTAACTTTGTATAATAGTATACAGTATATAGTATACTCGCTATATTGCGCTTCGACTTTCGCGGCTTCACTCTATCGCAGATTTTATATGTAAGCATAGCTAAATATATAATGCAGATTTTTCACTGCTTTGCGGGTTCTGTGGACAATGTGTCTTTTTACTTCCTGTACATGCTTTCTCAGTTGGTTTGCCCAGTTGATTTCATACAAGGGACGCTATTGGCGGATGACTGAGAAGCTAACCAATCATAGCACGCACTTAAATTCTCCTGACTGAGAAGCTAACCAATCAGAGCACGCAGTTAAGTTTCTGTGTGCTGAATGCAGTGTTAACCAGGAAGTCTCGTCTCGCTCATTCAGCATCAACGTGTTTCGCTGTGTAAAGAGTTAACTTTTGTGCATAGTCAAGCCCTTCATTATGGCTTCAAAACAATCTGCTGCTGCTACTACTTCAATGAGGCTATGATTCTTTTTATTTAAAAAGTAGGAAAGGAATATAAGATCTACGGCTGCAGTGTCCTTTTAACCAGGGTGCAAAAAGAGTTGTAAGTGGATGTAATAAGGCAGTAGTCTGGATGGAATCTGCTATAGGGATTTGAATTGAAGTCTGCCGGAAGAAGAACAACGGCAGTGATATACAGTTGCCTGAAGAGGTTCCTTTAGAAGAGCTGTAACGCTCTCCTTTGTTGTGCAGTAAAACTAAACTCATCCTTATTGGACAAGTCGTCGTGTCATTGTTGGTGAGTAACTATAATTAATTTTCTACTTACAGTACTTAGTACATGTACGTACATTTAGTGTCACTGTACACACATTTACTGTATACAATTTTTCTTGCATTGTACATATTTATTGCTGGTGGCCTGTCTATTGTAATGGCTGTAACATATGTGATATCGGAGACACTCGATATCTTTAAAATAATATTTAGGTTTTACTGTATATAAACAGTGTGTTTACAAACATAATTTCAATTAATCTTACCTAATATCTAAGAGAATACAAAGGGTTTATGCTGTATAGCTGTGCAGGGAATATTTATAAACAGTGTGGGAGAGTTTATAAGGGCTTAAAATATATAAAAATAACCATACAAACATATGGTTTCTACTTCGCGGGTTTTCACCTATCGTGGGGGGGTCTGGAACGCAACCCCCGCGATCGAGGAGGGATTACTGTAATAGTATTTTTTACAGTGCGGCCTGCTGACGCACATATGGCAGTCGAACTCCCACCAATGGCTATATTTGTTTAAAGTCTTTCAATGCTGACTTAGCAATGATCTTCATTTTTCCCTTATGCTCTTATCTATTAAGTGCTGTCGTACTCACTTTATTCTTAACATCTTCTTTAATGCAAATGCAATACACTGCTTTAATTGTCTTGTACTTGCTAGACTTCCATCACTTCATAAACATGGCCTAAATCATTTTATATACCCAAAATATGCAAAGGAATATTTTACCTGAAGAACATTTTTCCCCATCAACTGTCCCATGAATATGTCAAATGAAATAATAGAACAACTGTGGTTTACAAATTTCTAGATGAAAATTAAAAACACAGGACCATGCAAATCAGCAAAGAATTAAAATGTGAATAAAAAAAACAAACAAACAAAAAAAAAAAACTAGAAAAACATTTTAGGCCATTACAGTGAAAGGAATGCAAGCTTCTGATCAAAACGAGTGACTTTGTTTTAAAATGCCAGAAGTAAGCACTATAACATAACTGATTCATAAAGTTTACTGATGGAGACATCAATTACATATAAAGGTCAAATTTATCTGTACAGTATAACTTTTAGTGATCTGTTATTCTAAGGAAGGCTGTCTGATATATGAACTTCCATGGAAACTGCAGTTTTTCATTTTGAAGCCAACTGTGGGTGTCAAAACAGACAGACAGCATCTCCCTTTTATTTCAACTGCTTTTCATTCATAGTTTAAACTGCTGTGACTATAAAATGCTTGAATTCCTTAAGTATTAACCACAAATGTGTCATCAATAAAAATAAATGCTTCACACTCCTACACAACACTTATAGATAAAATTCAATCAGGTTTATCCGAGTCTTTCAACGTCAGCTGATAAACGGCATTTTGAACTACCATCACCAGCTTTCAATGGCCCTTACCAGCTTATCGGTTCATTGTGGGTGTAAAGCAAAAAAACAGCCCTGAATGGGACATTCCCATACCACAGGTAGACAAGTCAGTAGTCTAGACACCCGGGACTACCAATTTTTAATTACAGACAACAAAACTATAGACTCCCAAGTCCTGGCGGACTACTCGATGTTTCAGATCTTTGGTGAATACAATATTTCCCTAAACAAAAGACTCAATTCGTCATGTACTATATAAACTGTGCTGTTGCTTTTAAAGGCAGCTGCTTATGACGCACCAGCCTGTTGTATCCACTGACTCAAATGCACAGACTGACAAGCGAGCTATATAGTGGAGATGCACAGATAGTCTACAAAGCAAGCAAAAGAAACAATAGCATTACCTTTAAAGAAACTGGGGCAGTGAGGGCAAGAATGCCAAAAGTTAATGGTATCCTCTCGTTATTTACCACGATATAAATAAGGTAATAACGCATAATTAATGTTGCGGCATGGGTCACGACCTCCCGTTGTCACATGGTAGAAATGTGCATAGCAATCACAAGCAATGCAGCTCAAAATAGCAGTACCCATAAGGAAAATAACATGGTGGTGTGCTAAGATAAATATTTTAAAACTTGAAAATGACCCTAGATAAGAAAACCAATTACAAAAATAATTTCATTATGTTCAGAAGTACCCAAAAAAATGTGCAGTAATTCCAGTAAAGACTGCGATTACTGTGATCGCATTAAAAAGTGTTTGACATCATAACATTAAAGGGTGAAGAAGAGATTGCAGAATACATGCTGGGAGACCCCTTGAGTAATGGTCAATAGATCTGAAAAGACACTGATGCTCCTAATGTCTTGACTCAACACTGGTTGTGAGTTAGTCCACTGTTACAGTATAGCAAGACAAACAAATATTATGCTGTATGAATTTTATCCCTCCACCTCTTTTGTGGAGTTTTAAGGCTTGTAAAAATGGTAAAGACGGCACATTATAATGTAAAGTAAATTAAGACAGTAATCACTTCTCTAAGTCAAATTGCAGCTATTATAATACTGACATTGTCATTTTCAGGACTTAAGTAGTAAATACCTAAATGTGTATTGCTCAAATTAACTGTTATTAACTTTGACAGATTAATTAGTCAGGAAGATTAAGTCTCTAGTGACACAGATTTGGAAATCTCCTTGAGAAAAAGTCATCAGGCAGGCAAAAATATTGGCATGGAGGTCAACCAGGCTTTAGAAAATGTTTGAGTGGCAGCTCTTAATTACATGCATTAGGTACTCCTACATCTTAATAAAGGACACAGGGAAAATTAGATTGTATGCTGAGCAAGGTTAAACCAATCAATCAAAGGATGTGTGATTTCAACTCAACAAGAACAGCACCTCTTAAATTTATCACCCCTAAAATATCTTAAGATCAATAGTCTTGCAATCTTTGTCCATTTTTTATGGCTGGTACTACATATCCATTCATGCAAAGCTGATCTTTGAATTTCAAGTAGTTTATCTGGCTCACCATGCAGGATTTGTTTCTCCCTTACAGCATATTCTTTCAGGCTATGCTCCAGACCCCTACAATCCTGTCAGGATTAAGCGGGTTAGAAAGCAAATTAATGGATAGGTTAGAAAATGATTACATGAGTAGATCACAATCAGTTTGCAATGTACTGTATATACAGATACCAAACTAGAAAAATATTTTTTCCCCCCAAGTCAACTCAAGAAATTAATTTTATTACCCAGTGCATATGCCACTGCTGTTTCTGTCAACTTTTAGAAGAATGACCAAAATAATATACAATTAAATATGTTTCAATAGATATAATATGGAAATAGTTAAAGAGAAAAGGTCTCCATTCTGACATTTTTGTCCTACTTCATCCAAAGAACATTCATTAATGGCATGATTCTCAAAATTACTTGGGAACACCAACACATTGCCTTATCTTAAGGTTCAATTTTATATTTGATAAAAACATTACCAGATAAAAACAAAATACCGTCAACAAAGAGACACACAAAGAAGAACAAATGTTTCTGGTCATTTTTGACATAATCTCCAGAGTTACAGTAGAGCTACATCAGTGAACAATGCAAATGTAACAAAGGTAAAGGTTATTTTCACTCTGAAAAGGAAAAGAAAATACAATATTTCAGCTGTTGTCTTTTACCTTCTTTCCTTTTCAGCATCAAAATAATCTAACTTTTTACAAAGGAAACAACAGAAAAGAGCACATCGAACATATGCAAAATTCAAAATATGCACTCCAAAATCAGCTTGTAAATTGTCAAACTCTACACTGATCACTGAAGCAGATGCAAAGCAACATTAACAAACTTGCTACCATAGTTTGCATCAAATCTCGACTTAGGAAAAAAAAAGGAATTGACCTTGAGGGTATATTTAAGTACTAATTTTATTGCCAAAGTAAAACTAAATAAGAATATAAGAATTAGGCTTTAGTCATAAAAGATTTTTGCTAGTGAGAAAGGCCTTCATCAAGTGCTGAATATTTTCTATATGTCACTAAAACAAATTAGTCTTATTTATACACTTGTCATCTTAAATTAAGAGCAATTAAACAAGATTTAAAAAAGAACAAGATACCAAAAAGCAATAGTACAAGGTCTCAATACCACAAGTAACAAAATTCTTGGTAGTCAAGAGTTCTTAGTATTGTAGAATAAATAAATTAAAATAAAAAAATAACAGTAAGCTGGTTACTGCATCTCCATTTTAAAATGGTAATTTTGTTATAACAGTATAAAGCCTCACCAGCTTGCTTCTTGTCATATTATTTAACGAAATGTTATCTAGTCTTACATACAAGTGCACAGCTCATATGTCTCCAGTGCAGAAATATCATATTCAGTATAATGTTGTTATATCAGAAAGACAAAATCAACTTTTCAATCAGAGATTAGAAGTTATAAAATACAACAGTTAGGAAAGCAAGGTTTAATGCTATGACAGTACTCATTTCACACAGTACAAGGACAAGTTTCATTTTGCATGTTTAATTATGTTCTGCCCTTTTATAACTAAGGAGCACACATATGATCATATGTCATATCTGTAACTGTTATTAATCCCCAATCTGCTTTATGCAGAGAAGGCAGTGTAATCTTCTAAATTATTCAGAACAATCTCGCCAACAAGGAAACTAAAGAAAAGCTGATGATTCCATTTCTAGGTTTGCGCGCAGTACTAATATTGAGAAGGTACTTCCTGTATTCTGAGTCTTTGCACCCAGCCCACTGCCTTGACAAAAATAACAACTTTAAATAGGGGAGTTTTCACACTTCATCAAGCTGGAAGTTCTAATGGCAGGTTGATAGCTATGTATTTTCTGTAGAGCTGTTAATTAGGAGCTGCTAAGACTTGTCATCACAAGAAGGGGCCAATTAAGGATATTTATGCATGGCAAAGAAATACAAGATATCCAGGGCCTGTGTTTAGAAATACAGCCTGTCAATTTAAAAGGTGCACTATTATTAAAATTAAACTAGCGTGTATATCATACTGATATAAAGCTGAAGAACACCTTCTCATGTCTTATTTCTCTAAATATTAAGCAATCATTTGTGGTGTAGGTTAACATGAACAGAAATAAAGCACTGCTAAAGGTCTTTTGGATGGCAGGTTTTATCCTCACTCTAAATTCCATATGCATGAAGACTGCACAGTCTACCCGTGCCTGTGTGGAGTTTCTTCCTACATTCCCAAACACATCCTGAGGTGGATTAACCGACAATTCTAAACTGTCCATTTGCAAGTGCAATTTTGAGCAAGAATGGCTCATCCGATAGACTGGAGGCATATTCAGGGATGATTCCTACCAGTGTTGCTTGCCCCTGCAGTATCATTGGCCCCACAGTTTTAATGGACTAAGAGGGTTTAAAACTGACACAAAAGAAAGACTCAAGTCAAATACACAATCTTTGGAGAATTGAAAACGTGCAACAAACTTTACCAGTATATGGTAAATTAAGGTCTACAGATGTCATAAAAATATATACTTTGGTTCAAAGTCGATAACATTCAAAAAACATGACACTAGTTTTTTTTTTTTTTAAAACAGTAAAAGTAGTACTGGATGAAAGTCAGTAATGCACCCATGTCAGACTACAAGTACAGAAATTACTTGGGAATTCCCAACAACATGCGAGAAAAATGTGAAGAAAAACTACAAATGAAAAATGCTCACAGTGGTGATGGTACAGCTAAGGCTTAAAAGAAAAGCAGAAGTCAAGAAATGCTTTGCCTTCTAAAAAGATGCTCAGAGAAACATTGTTGATTCAGAAAACTATGGAGGATTACAAATATCAAATGCAATCCAATTACATTGAGATACAAACCATATTAATTTCATGCATTTCATTTTGGCATGTCTTAATTAAAAAGAAATATATCTTTCTTTTCAATATAAATAAGATATTTGTGCTAATTAGAAAAGCAATACAAAGGCATATTATATTTAGTTCAAATCCATTAGATTCAGTACTAAACATTCTTTAGCTAAAAGTAAATTAAACCCATCACATTTAACTTGTAGTGCATTCCATTTCTTTCTACAATTAAATTTCTTTCAAATCATAAACAAAAATTGTGCCAAAATAAAGTGCACAACACAAACATGCAGTGTATTTTATACATCAGACAACATTAAATATTGGCACAAACAATCCTCCATAATAAATAAAACTGCCAATCAATACAAACCAAAAGAGGAAACACGTCACAAGCATGAGACAAGTACTGTATTCAGGGAAGTGAGTTTTAATTTGTGTTAAACATCTAGCTCCATAATATTTTGTCATAGTTTTCTTAACTAGAAATCCACATACTGCCATTATTTTTGCTTGAAATGATTTATAGGCAACTATCCTGCAAATGTTTGATTTGGCTAAAGTGTTCAATTACGTTAATAGTTTAAGCTGCAGGTTGTTAAAGCATCATTACCTTTTCACCATCTTTCAACAAAATATAACAGTATTCTTTAAAATTGATGTCAGTAAATTTTGATTTTTATAAAAGAAGAATATAAAAAGATGAGGTACAATGTGGGTCACCCACAGAAACCATTCGCAAGTGGAATTTTCACCAAGTTGATATTTGACTATTTTTTTCATCTTAACAGAGATTCTTAAAATATCTGACTCATAACTCAGCTTATATCATGATAAAGTCAACATTATCCCAAAAGTGAAAAAATAAGAAAAGATAGTTTAAAGAATCAAATATGTTCCATTCTTAATGGCTCATGCTAGCAATAAAATACTGTGAGTACACACCATAGTAATGACCATTATAAAGACCATTTGCTAAAGAATCAGCAATCAGTTGTACCTGTCAAAATGCAGAAAAATCGTCTGTTTTAAAGATCTTATGGTAGATACCTCAGCGTTGCCACTATTATAAAAACACATTTTTTCAAATAACTGAGGATGACTTTAGTTGAAGACTATATGCCAATATTGCACTTGAAAGTCAGTACAGTTATTCTGATCCATATGTTTACTTGCTTAATTTTTAATGGCATTTCTAAGGCTATGCACATTTATGAATGCCAATAAGAATTTATTTACTTGAAGGACATACCAGCATTTTAAAAAGTTGCTATTAAGCCACTGTCATTTTATACAACCTCTGCTGTTGACCGAGTAGTTGACAATCTCACAATTGATGATCTTGATATCAGATTACTTGGCTAGGTATTGCAGGGATGACAAATTAGATCACTCCATGATGGTGTTTCCAAAAAATCATGATCTCACCCTTTAACTCAAAGCCAATACCGTGCTGTGTAACAGACCTGGGGCATCATGCATAATTCAGTGTGTAGAATTCACACTATAACATGGTGTACGGACAAAAGCGTACATGTTCAAAGGCACAAAAAATCCAGATGCATAAATCTGTGCAAACGCCAACTTCCACGTTCTTACGCTACATAAATCCCAGTCAGCGTGAAAAGTAACGCATGTGCATGCACCTACTGCTCCGCCCCAACTTCTCCCAGAATTATGCCTCTTTGAATATGCAAATCAATTTAAATAGCCCTCAGCTCAGCTCAGCCTTCTGTGAAAAGACAATGGCAAAAACAAGGGGGAAAATAGAAGAATTTCAGTGAATGCCAAAAGGAGGAAAGGAAAAACATACTATTTACTGGTTTAAACAGTGGTATAAACAACAAAAGGAAGTTGATCGAGTGACAGAGTGTCAGAGAAACTCAAAAGCTCAAGTTCACAAAGTCGCACAGTGCCCGAAACAAAAAAAAGAAGTTGTCACGTATCAAAGTCACCGTGAAAAGGCGAGTCGTAGCCCACCGTCTAAGTGTCATATGAAAGCTTACTAGGGTACAGAGAAGAAAAATAGGCACACAGTAGGAAAAAAGCTCGAAATGTCAACTTTAATCTCGAAATTTCTAATTTACTCACATAGTTTATTTTGTCATTAAAGTAGAACATCATAATCTTCACCTTAAAATCGTTTAATTTACTGGTTTTTCAAATCCCACCGTAACTAAAGTAGCACGTTAAATGCTTTGTTTTGTATTTGATCTTCTATGTGCTCTGTGTGTGTGAATCACTACGTGCTTACGGGCTTTCTCTTCCTCCGACAGGACACAGAATCCATTACATTCATAATATTACAGCTCTCTGAATAATTAAAATACTGAGATGTATACTTGATATAATTTTCATGATGATAGGAATTAAAGCATTTTATTAAACATGGGAACACGGTGGCGCAGTGATTGTTCATGTCTCATGCAAGATTCCTACAGCGCCGTGCAAGACCTTCGATGAAATACTTTATTGTAGCAATACTGTCTCTTTCAAACGTACTAACCCCCAATTCCTGTCCTTACCTATCTTTCTCCAAATACCCAATCGCCTCACAGTCATTTCTGTTATTTTATTACTCTATCCATCTATCCATCCAGTGTCGTGTCAGTCCCAGCAAGAATACAAGGCAAGGCAGGAACAATCCGTGAATGGAGCGGCAGATCCTTGCTAGCGCAGCAACACCGTGTCCTCACACGTTTAATTATGAACAATATAGATTATTTACATGAAGTTAAAGTTTTATCTGTATAATATAATAAACATATTTTGCTGCATTTCAGCTTAAAAATTATATCGTCATCATATGTAAATATGCGCTTTATAAAGTGTCTCAAGTTGTGCAATATTATAACTGTAGTGCAAGTTTACAGTGAGGTGATTGTACTAAGAAGTACAAACAGTTCTACAAGGAGCACTTCATGGACTGATTGAGTAAGTTTATAGTTCTTGGGATGAAACCGTTTCTGAACCGCGATGTCTGTACAAGAAAGGCTTTGAAGTGCCGTGTGAGAGCAGTTCAATAGACAGCATTGAGGCAGCGTATGCTTGACGCTGTATACCAATAATTCTCTTTCCGATCAGCTGCTGTATATCTGTGATTCCCCACTCAGATACAGTGATATAAATATCCCAAGTGGTGCAGTGAGAGTAATATGGAAAAAGATGATCCGCCAGTTGGGTGCCACCAATTTGCAAAACCGAGAGGAGAACATGCCTACGCCAGGGTTGGAGCTACCGTGAAAATGTGAGTGGCTTTACGGCAAGTTTAGGCTTTATACATCACAACTTGAGCGTGGAAACTTTAACACGCAACAGTTTTGTGCGTACGCACCATTTATACATGAAGCCCCTGGTGATATATGAATGCTTTCAACTTTTGGTGAGTTTAGCCCCAATCTCTGCCTTATTCTTTTTTTTCTTTTGTCCATTCTATCATAGTACATTAAAGACAAGATATCAGACAGACAAGCTCCTCTTCTGTTTGCAAGATCCTAAGCACCCCCATTCCTTATTCTTTGTAGATACATTATATGCACTGTACGCCTATACAACTTATGACATAAAAGAAAATCAAAACTATCTGATTTAGTCGAGGGGAGTCGGAGACTGGTCAGACTAAGTCATTGGAGATTTCAGACTACATAACTGGGGGTCCCAGTAGCATCCTGCATCTGCTTCTGATTATGTAAATGTAGTCTGAAAAAAATCATGTAATGTGACAGGGTCTTTATTGTTAGTATTTATACAGTGTATTTTATATGTTACTACAGAATAAAAGGACAATGTTGTTCATTTGAATAATGGAGGAATATGTATTAAAAGCTATTGTCAGGTTACATAAATTTGCATGCCAATGTCTGAAGTTTTATTTGCTCTTTTTTTTTTTTTGAAAAAGAATGTTAAACCAAATTTCTGTTCTTGTTGGGGTATTGTAAAATTAAATGGTTTTGGTATCAACTACGAAAATTATAACATCTCAAATTAGGTCAACCCCTTTACATACAGTTCCCAAACCAGAAGTTAAGGTATGGATGGGAAAATATGTACTCTTATGGTTTAAGTGTTTAGAGAGCTAGAACAGTACCATGGCTAATACTAAACGAGAAACCCCTGCAATTAATGCTCTGATTTCATTCAGGGTGTATCATCCAGCACAATGGTCAGCAAAGATGGAAAGTCAAGGAAAGAATGGAAATCAGATGGTCATACAGTATGCACGTACTACAAAGATTTTTTTTCCTTTTATGCTTACAAAGAAATAGCAGTTGAGTGTATTGGATGAGTTGTAACCAAGTGCCACTGACATCACAGGAAGAATGGCTGAAAGTATAAAAATAAATAAATAAAACAACATTATGACAGAAAGTAATGATATACTGGATTCAGATCTTTTGGGATAAAACCTGAAAAAATCTGTACATGTATAAATGTTCAGTGACCCGTGAACAAAAAGTCCAAACACAGGTCTGGGAAAGCCACAACCTACCCCAGAAGGCAGGGATAAACACTACTACTGTTTACATTCAGGTCTTATTTACTAGTTTTACAGCAGCATTTATTAAGAACAAGTAGACAAACTTTACTGCAAACTACAACAAGTGAAACAATTTTAGAGTTGGATCCCTGACATGTTAAGTGCCATGTGCAGGATTATACAGTAAGTCAGTCGTAGGATTAAACAAGAAAATTTGCTGCAAGTATGGCAAATAATACAAATGAGACTTGGCAAAAGTTTGTTTTATAACTTTAATCATATATTTAAAAATCTGCTTGACACTTGCTAGGTTATGTCTTGTAGCTGTTATTTGCTACCCACAAAACCACCAGATGCTGTGAACTGGTGGTGTATTTCAACTTATGTTAATTAACCTGGTGCTAAAATAATTTCCTGTCAAGGATCTGTGTGATTTCACTGAATATTTAAAATTATATGCGATAGCCTGTATATTCTTAACCTAGTATATCCACAAACCAAAATTAATGTACTCACATTCACTAAAACATCTTCTGAACTTTCAATATTTTAAACATTTTTAAGCTAATAGTAAATAAAGTAATAGCGAATTTGTGTAACTATGCATTTTTCCTGCTTCTCTGAAATAAATGTAGCAATACTTAACAGCACAGTTCTCAACACTACATTTGTTGCACTTCTTAAATTCTTGCAATTACATAATTATTTGGTTTTATACAATATATTTGTCATCTTAAATCCATTCTAGGCTGAATGACAACCTATTTAAAAGGAAATTAAAATTCCCTAACTGCTCAGGCCAGCATCACCACACTACATGATAATTTTTAGATGAAGCCTTTATTTACATACACTGCGAGTCATGGACATCTCCACCATGGCCAGGACCGCCAGTCATGTAACGTGACATCTCAGTGTCTCAGTCATAGTAAACTACAATGAGCCATAATAAAATTAAATAGTTTTGATTTTGTCTTAAGTAGTGCATGTGACCCCTCCTTGAGCCGTCACCTTATCGTGGTGGAGGGGTTTGCGTGTCCCAGTGATCCTAGGAGCTATGTTGTCCGGGGCTTTATGCCCCTGGTAGGGCCACCCAAGGCAAACTGGTCCTAGGTGAGGGATGAGACAAAGAACGGTTCAACACCTCGAATGAAGAATAAAAACTGTGGACAACGTTTTCCCTTGCCCGGATGCGGGTCACCAGGGCCCCCCCTGGAGCCAGGCCTGGGGGTGGGGCTCGATGGCGAGAGCCTGGTGGCCGGGCCTGCACCCATGGGGCTCGGCCGGGCACAGCCCGAAGAGGTAACGTGGGTCCTGCTTCCCATGGGCTCACCACCTATGGGAGGGGCCAAGGAGGTCGGGTGCCGTGTAGTTGGGTGGTGGCCGGAGGCGGGGACCTTGGTGGTCTGATCCTCAGCTACAGAAACTGGCTCTTGGGACGTGGAATGTCACCTCTCTGAAGGGGAAGGAGCCTGAGCTAGTGCGCGAGGTTGAGAGGTTCCGGCTAGATATAGTCGGACTCACCTCGACGCACAGCTTGGACTCTGGAACCAATCTCCTTGAGAGGGGCTGGACTCTCTACCACTCTGGAGTTGCCCCCAGTGAGAGGCGCCGAGCAGGTGTGGGCATACTTATTGCCCCCCGACTTGGAGCCTGTGCACTGGGGTTTACCCCGGTGGACGAGAAGGTGGCCTCCCTCCGCCTTCGGGTGGGGAAGGGTCCTGACTGTTATTTGTGCGTATACGCCGAACAGCAGTTTGGAGAATCCACCCTTTTTGGAGTCTCTGGAGGGGGTGCTAGAGGGCATACCTTCTGGGGAGTCCTCGTTTTGCTGGGAAACTTCAATGCCCACGTGGGCAATGACAGTGAGACCTGGAAGGGCGTGATTGGGAGGAATGGCCCCCCCCGATCTGAACCCGAGCGTTGTTTTGTTATTGGACTTCTGTGCTCGCCACGGATTGTCCAGAACGAACACCATGATCAAGCATAAGGGTGTTCATATGTCCACTTGGCACCAGGACACCCTAGGCCTCAGTTCGATGATCGACTTTGTGGTTGTGTCGTCGGACTTGCGGCCATATGTCTTGGACACTCGGGTGAAGAGAGGGGCGGAGCTGTCAACTGATCACCACCTGGTGGTAAGTTGGCTTCGATGGTGGGGGAAGATGCCGGTCAGATCTGGTAGGCCCAAACGTGTTGTGAGGGTCTGCTGGGAACGGCTGGCAGAGTCCCCTGTCAGAAGTAGCTTCAACTCCCACCTTCGGCAGAACTTCACCACGCCCCGAGGGAGGTGGGGACATTGAGTCCGAATGGGCCATGTTCCGTGCCTCTATTGTTGAGGCGGCTGACCGGAGCTGTGGCCGTAAGGTGGTCGGTGCCTGTCGCGGTGGCAATCCCCAAACCCGTTGGTGGACACCAGCAGTGAAGGATGCCGTCAAGCTGAAGAAGGAGTCCTATAGGAGGAGGAGATTCTGGTCCACCGTCCGGCGTCTCAGGAAGGGGAAGCAGTGCAGTGTCAACACTGTATATGGTGGGGATGGTGCGCTGCTGACCTCGACGGGACATTGTGGGTCGGTGGGGGGAGTACTGCGAAGACCTCCTCAATCCCACTAACATGCCTTCTAATGAGGAAGCAGAGCCTGGGGACTCTGAGGTGGGCTCTCCCATCTCTGGGACTGAAGTCACCGAAGTGGTCAAAAAACTCCTTGGTAGCAGGGCCTCGGGGGTGGATGAGATACGCCCGGAGTTCCTTAAGGCTCTGGATGTTGTAGGACTGTCTTGGTTGACACATCTCTGCAACATCGCATGGACATCGGGGACAGTGCCTCTGGATTGGCAGACCGGGGTGGTGATCCCCTCTTTAAAAAGGGGGACCGGAGGGTGTGTTCCAACTATAGAGGGATCACACTCCTCAGCCTCCCTGGAAAAGTCTATTCAGGGGTTCTGGAGAGGAGGGTCCGTCGGATAGTCAAACCTCGGATTCAGGAGGAACAGTGTGGTTTTTGTCCTGGTCGCGGAACAGTGGACCAGCTCTACACCCTTAGCAGGATCCTGGAGGGTGCATGGGAGTTTGCCCAACCAGTCTACATGTGCTTTGTGGACTTGGAAAAGGCGTTCGACCGTGTCCCTTGGGGAATCCTGTGGGGGGTGCTCCGGGAGTATGGGGTACAGGACCCCCTAATAAGAGCTGTTCGGTCCCTGTACAACCGGTGTCAGAGCTTGGTCCGCATTGCCAGCAGTAAGTCGAGCCCGTTTCCAGTGAGAGTTGAACTCCGCCAGGGCTGCCCTTTGTCACCGATTCTGTTCATAACTTTTATGGACAGAATTTCTAGGCGCAGCCAGGGTGTTGAAGAGGTCCAGTTTGGTGGACTCAGGATTGGGTCACTGCTTTTTGCAGATGATGTTGTCCTGTTTACTTCATCAGGCCGTGATCTTCAGCTCTCTCTGGTGCGGTTTGCAGCTGAGTATGAAGCGGCTGGGATGAGAATCAGCACCTCCAAATCCGAGACCATGGTCCTCAGCCGGAAAAGGGTGGAGTGCCCTCTCAGGGTTGGGGGCGAGATCCTGCCCCAAGTGGAGGAGTTTAAGTATCTCGGGGTCTTGTTCACGAGTGAGAGAAGAATGGATCGCGAGATTGACAGGCGGATCGGTGCGGCATCCGCAGTGATGCAGGCTCTGCATTGGTCTGTCGTGGTGAAAAAAGAGCTGAGCCGTAAGGCAAAACTCTCAATTTATCAGTCGATCTACGTTCCTACCCTCACCTATGGTCATGAGCTATGGGTAGTGACCAAAAGAACGAGACCGCGAATACAAGCGGCTGAAATGAGTTTCCTCCGCAGGGTGTCTGGGCTTTCCCTTAAAGATAGGGTGAGGAGCTCAGTCATCTGGGAAGGGCTCAGAGTAGAGCCGCTGCTCCTCCGCATCGAGAGGAGTCAGATGAGGTGGCTTGGCATCTGATCAGAATGCCTCCTGGACGCCTCCCTAGTGAGGTGTTCCAGGCACGTCCAACCGGGAGGAGGCCCCGGGGAAAACCCAGGTCACGCTGGAGGGACTATGTCTCCCGGCTGGCCTGGTAACGCCTTGGGATTCTCCCGGAAGAGCTGGAAGAAGTGGCCTGGGGAGAGGGAAGTCTGGGCTTCTCTGCTTAAGCTGCTAACCCCGCGACCCGACCTCGGATAAGCGGAAGAGGATGGATGGATGGATGGATAGTGCATGTGAGCTCTTGTATGTGTCAGCGTGGGGAACCAATAAGCACTCAGCAAGCAGTACAATGATTACAATGCAGCAACAACAAATGAAGCGAAGTGCGTGTTTTAAACTGTGCAAATAGAATGGAGTCTTGTCTGTCTGATGTCTGGTTTTGGAGAGCCACTGGCACCGTTAGGCAGTAGGTCAACTGGCTGTCAAAATGCAGTGAATCTGCGATATTCTGGAAATTTTGGACTTTAATTACAAATAATAAGGGAGTCATGTAATCTGGCACTTCCTACAATTTAAAGTCTTGTCATTCAACATTATCAAGGCAACACAATCCAGCAACTATAGGTTTTAAATGTGTAGTGTAATACTAGCATTATCTACAGATACACTTTCACATAAAATTATCTAAAGTCGCATTCCAAAGAATTTGTGCAATGAAAGCAATTATCACCTAGAATCAAGCTCCTCTGTACTAAGCTTTGTAAAGCACATTAAGAAACAAATTTAGAGCTATGTCTAAAATATTTAGGCAGATGCATACTATAAAAAGACAAAACTGTGAAAATGTAAAACAGAAGAAATTAATACAACTTCTTCAAGAAATAAAAATTTTATACATTAGGGTTTTGCCAAGTTATTAAAAGTATAAACACTGGAAAGGAACAGCAGTAGCTCATTAAATATTTATTGCAATCTTTATTTGAGACAGGCGTGAAAAATTCTGGACATCAAATCTTTTAGTCAACACAAATATTAACATGGACCATTAATCACTTCAAGTAAATTATAATCAATATTTCTGGACACAATGAATATTTTATTCACACTTTCTCTGTTTATTAAAAGAGGATTTGATCTGCAGAATAGAAGAAAGGCGTATATCACTGCTCATGTCATTATCAAATATTCTCTGTAAACCATAAGCAAAACGGAGTAATTGTGAATATGGAAAAATCATGCAAATGTAGGCCAGTCTTTTGACATTTGTTGATTCACAGCAACGGTATTTAAACAAGTTTAAATCAAGAGTTGGCTTTGCCTAACTGCAGCTGTACTTGTTTGGTGCCTAAAGAAATAAGCCATGGGAACAACTGCAACAAATGTTAAATGTTACAAAATAAATTAAATGCATAAGAGGCAACATAAATACATTTTTAAAAAACCCTCTGTCAAGTACCTTTTTTTACCCTGAATGAAAAAATGTCTAAGCACTGAGCGCGCCAGCCACACACCTTAATTATCATGAAGTAGTTAAGCACTATCAACTCTGATTCCCAGAAAAACATTTAATCCTTTAATTACACAGATCTTTTTTTCTTTAAGATAAGAAGTGACCATTAAGAAATGTGCAGCTCGATTTCTGCTCACTATTACATTTACATTTTTAATTTGCCGCATTATAGTAAGGCTCTGTAATACTTGTGTAATTCAGACAGAGAAGACTCCTACCCAGGCAGCCAGAGTTCAGTAACATTTGGCAACGTCATTGTCAGAGTCATACTGAGGGATTCTTAGTAGCTGGCTTCCTGCACAGTCTGTTACATCCAGAAAGACGGAAGCCTGGAAAGCAGAGTCCACCTCGTGACCACAAGGAAAAGGGGCAAGTTAAAACACAACCATGCAACTCTTAAGAATTTTTACTTATCCTGAGAGTCTGCAGGTCTTGAACTTTCTGGCACCTTGCTTTCAATTATAATTTTTAACTTTCTAGGGGCCTCAGCATCATGTACAGACAGAAGCAGTAGGACAAAGTATTACTATATTTTTGCTTTCTCGGAGTCTGCTATAGAGGCATTATTAGCTGCTTTTGCAGATGTTGCCTTATTAGAAAAATGTGGTTGTCTGGCAAGGAGCCACATACTGCACTGCTTATCCTCCATGGGCAAGACAAGGAAAAGTGTTCACCCTTTGGGTCACTATAAATTATACATTTATTTTTTAATTTACATTCAGTGATACTGTTTCCTCCCAGAAAAATTCTATAGTTCAGTCTAATTGAGTTTAATTTTATGTTAATTTATCCATCTATAGTACAATAAAGCCTATCCAGGACACCTTGGGCAGACCCAGCCCTGGATAGAGCACCAATCCATTACGAGGCATACTCATGCACACATAGGGCCAGTTTACAGTTGTTACTCAATTAAATGCACTTTTCTAGCATAAACAAAGACCTGGGAAAACAAAATAACTCAAACTATACAATCAGCAGCATCCACTTATCTTTCTTATTCTATTACTAACTTGTATGCAATCAATGCAAATCACATAGCTTAAGATTCTGGCTGTATTGAAAGCTCTTAGGAATATTTGGAGCAACTCATTCTGCAATATGATGTGACTACCACTATATGATATTTGAATTTAATAGAGATAACACACAATAAAACAGGTTGTACCAACCATCCACCCAGGATGATAAAAGAGGAAGATCAGTTGTTCTCATTTGTCTCCACAATTTGGCATGAACACATAGCCACCAAATGTACCACTGCTCTATAAATTTACACTTTGACAAGTGGTGACCATAGATAACTGATATAAACGCTAAATACTGTACATACAGTACAGGCCAAAAGTTTGGACACACCTCCTCATTCAATGTGTTTTCTTTATTTTCATGACCATTTACAGCACTCCATCACTCTCCTTCTTGGTCAAATAGCCCTTACACAGCCTAGAGGTGTGTTTGGGGTCATTGTCCTGTTGAAAAATAAATGATCGTCCAACTAACCTGACTTCTGCACAACACAACTGCTGGTCCCAACCCCATTGAAAAAGCAAGAAATTCCACTAAATAACCCTGATAAGGCACACCTGTGAAGTGAAAACCATTTCAGGTGACTACCTGTTGAAGCTCATCGAGAGAATGCCAAGAGAGAGTAAAAAAGTAATCAGAGCAAAGAGTGGCTATTTTGAAGAAACTAAAATATAAAACATGTTTTCAGTTATTTCACCTTTTTTTGTTAAGTACATAACTCTACATGTGTTCATTCATAGTTTTGATGCCTTCAGTGAGAATCTACCAATGTAAATGGTCATGAAAATAAAGAAAACACATTGAATGAGGAGATGTGTCCAAAGTTTTGGCCTGTACTATATATATATATATATATATATATATATATATATATATATATATATATATATATATTGTGGTCCCGGCCGGGGCAGGAGGACGTGAGGAGGGCTTGTGCCTCCTCCAGACCGAGGGGGCATCCGTCCTGCTTCTGTTGGGAGCCACGGGTCGAGGGCATGGAAGCCCTACCCTGTAGGGGCCCGTGGTCACCGCCAGGCGGAGCCCCGATGCCGGTTTATCCCGTGTGGTCCTCGGCCAGGGCTGGAGCCCAGCCGGGACGCCCAGGAGGACCAGAGGAGGGCGTGTGCCTCCTCCAGACCGAGTGGGGGCGTCCGTCCTGGTTATGCAGGAGGCCTCGGGTAAAGGGCTTGGAAACCCAGCCCTGTAGGGACCCGTGGCCACCGCCAGGCGGCGCCCCAGTGCCTCATTATTCCAGGGGCCCGGCACTTCCGCCACATCAGGAAGTGCCGGGGGGGAAGACGACAGGGGACACAGCCGGCACTTCCGCCACACGGGGTGTGTCCGCGGGAGATTGCCGGGAAGCAGCTGGAGCCCATCCGGGTTCCTATAGGCGCCTCCTCCAGTCATTGACAAGAGTCGGGTGGAAGAGTGGCAACGTCTGGAGGAGGAAGAAGGCGGTGGGAAGAAAAGAGAAAGAGAAAGAGAGTGTGAGAGAAAAGAGAAGAAGAAAAGAGAAGGCATTGGAGTGGCCTGGACTGAGGGATATTGGGGGTTGGTGAGCAGAGTTGTATAAAAGAATGGAGAATAAACCAGTGACTGTGGGTGACATTCACGTGTCTGCCTGTCTGTGTCCGGGCTGAGGTTCACTATATATATATATATATATATATATATATATATATATATATATATATATATATATACACATATATATCTACATATATACTGTATATACACATATATATACAAATCTACATATATATATATATATATATATATATATATTAGGGGTAGGACTCGATTAAAAAAATTAATCTAATCAATTAGAGGATGTGTCATAATTAATCTTGATTAATCGTATGTAATCACACATGAAAATTTGCCCCAAATCGCAAATTTTTTTTTTAATTCAAAAGGGTTTTAGTGGGCGACAGAATCAAATAATAGACATGGACATGAATATTGTAAACTCAAGCTCTTTTAATTTCTGAAAAAAAATGCTTTTAAACTGCATTTCAATTCAAAACAGAAACAAAAATATCATCCCTGGCTAAAATTGGGCAGACTTAAAAATAAAGTGGTATTTTAATTACTTTAAGTACATTTTCAGAATGGTATTGTCTTTAAATAAAAATAACCAAAATTTCAACATAAAGTGCAGTTTTTCTTCTTAAAAAAATAAGTCAGAAACATAAAAGGTAATTTGACCAACTTCATCTTTAAACTCTGAGTAACCTTACCCAAAATTATTTTGTACATTAGGCTAAAACAGTGTGATCATTTAACATTTTGTAATTAGATGTAATTAGAATTACTAACGGTCACGGAAGTCCAATGATCCCCAGTAAGACCCACAAAGTCCACTTTCTGTAATGCATCTAATTTTGCTTGCTTTTCAGTGTGCACAAAACCATGCTTTTATCAAGGCTTCCGTCGGGTAGTCTTTTGAAATTAAATTTTCCTCCGATCAGTCGTAGGAATGCGCTTTATTCCGACTCTAACATTTTTGTAGCTCTGATGTGTGCATCTATCTAATCATAGTACCAGGAAATCATGCATTGACAAAAGTTCCCCTTCGCTTAGAATTGAAAGTGTGATTAAATGCCTTATTTTTTTTAGTGCGTTATGGAGTACATGCATTGAAGCCTCTCAGCTGTGCTTGTGCTAAGAAAAGGAAACATTTTAAAAATAACGTAACATGATTCTGCGTTAGCAGCATATTTTTTCATACGTCTCAAACCAAGGGGATGTGAGGGTAAAATGAATTGGGAAGCGCGCGTACATACTCAGTGCATCCCCTCTCAGGAATCGAACCACGGATGTCGGCGCTACAGGCGAAGCCTCTACAATTGCGCCACGGCGTGTGGCTTGTCTATTTGAGAGTATGTAGATCGGGGTGTATGTATGTATGTATATATATATATATATATATATATATATATATATATATATATATACCTAAAATACCAGCGCAGCGGAGAAGTAGTGTGTTAAAGAAGCAATGAAAAGAAAAGGAAACATTTTGAAAATAACGTAACATGATTGTCAATGTAATTGTTTTGTCACTGTTGTGAGTGATGAGTGTTGCTGTCATATATATATATATATATATATATATATATATATAAATATATATATATTTACACACACACACAAACATATATATATACATATCTATACATATACACATATATATACACACACACATATATACACACACATATATATAAACATATATATACATATACATACATATCTACATATATACACACACAGCTATTTCAGTATCAGTGCAATACGCTGCTTGTTAAAACGGATAACTCCGCTCTTACGTGCAAGTCTGCGTGGATATTATGAACTATCGTATTTGTTCAAGTTCTATTTAAATTTTAAATAGAAGGAATTTTTATTTAGTCGACATTAATATCTTTGGTAGGAATGGTAAAAACAGACAAGAATATTATTCCTGAATAAATCAACTCAAACCTTAAACAACTTATAATATTTTGCTCTCCATAAAAATATATCCTGTCTAAATTATACAAGTTAGAAATAAAGTAAACATTAAAAGAACAAACATTCAAATTTCTTTACTCTTATGTAATTTTATATTTTATAAAAATAAACTTAGATTTTAAATATCCCAAAAGATTTTGCTCTCCATAAAAATATATCCTGTCAAAATTATACAAATTCAAATATGAACATGCTGCATAACAAAACCTGGAAATATAAATAAAATGTGTTCCTTTCAGCAATAACAAATCAAATCATTCAGTTGTCTTTGCTCATATGTCATTTTAGAGCTGGACGCCTGGCATCTTTTTTTGGCCACAGGTTCGTTTCTGTTTGGTGTGAGGTTCTGTGTTGTGGAGATTCTCAGGATGGATTGCAGGTGCTCATCAGTGAGGCGACTCCTGTGTGCTGTTTTGTTAGTCTTTATCACTGAGAAGAGCTTCTCACACAGATATGTGCTACCAAACATGCACAAGGTTCGAGCCGCATGTAGACGGACTTTTTTTGTTCTTCAAAGTCACCAAAGCGCCGTGCAAACTCAGTGCGCTCAGTTTATCAGCAAAGTGCGTATTTGGGAACACCGTAGTGACGACTTGGTTTAACATTACTTGGTAACAGGGAAAGTGGGGCAGGTGGTTGTGTCTCCCATAAAAGCAGCCTCAATTGAAATCACTTTGTGATTGTGCACGGGTAAAAACGTCCGCTGAAGTGTCAGATTCTTATTTAATTCTTCTGCTTTCTGTATCTTCTGCATTGCATTCAGGTCTTTCAGGTTACCCTGATGTTTTGTCTTATAGTGCCGTCTTAGATTAAATTCTGTAATTACAGCCACATTAGCTCCACAAATGAGACACACAGGTTCAGTAAACATATACTCAGCCTCCCATCGGTTTTTAAAGGCTCTATTTTCAGAATCAACTTTTCTCTTCAGCATCGTGTGAGCTAGCGTTGCATTATGGGATCTGTAGTTTATTGTGTTACCAGCGCTTCATATACCGGGCTTTAATAACAATAATACAGTATATAAAATGATCTCGGGCGGATATAATTACGCCGGGCGGATGTGGCCCGCCCTTGAGTTTGACACATATGGACTAAATAGAACTTGAAAAGATATATTTTTCAAATGTGATCGCGCAATTCAGATAGAGTTGACGCGCACTACAGCCTGCATGCCTCAATTAGTCATCCTCCCCTCGCCCTTACTTTTTTACCGTTCATCTAATGAATACACTGAGTATGGCTTTACCAAAACAATCATTGATGGCGAATAAAGTATCCATTATTCGAGTATGTAGATCGGGGTATATATATATATACATATATATATACCCGCGTATCGCAGCGGAGAAGTAGTGTGTTAAAAAAGCTAGAAAAAGAAAAGGGAACATTTTAAAAATAACGTAACATGACTGTCAATATACAGTATTTGTTTTGTGAGTGTTGCGGTCATCAAGGATTTGATTATCATTATTTCTTTCAATCAGGTTCGTATTTGTAGGATGTGTTGTGTTCAAGTTACATTCCGTGTTTGTCAATCGTTGTAAAGATGACAGGTTTCATTCATCGATTCGTTTCTTACTGCATCAATAAACAGCTCGTCTTCTTCTTTATCTGAGACCTGACACACTGCATGCACGGGTTTTTACACTGTCTTCCTTTAGCGGGACATTGACTTTTCCAACGTGTGCTTTGTTTCCGCAGTAGTTGGATTTATGAATATGCTTGTATGTATGAGACGCTTCATATTTTTTGCTGCCTTTTCAATTGTGTAATTCGGTTTTTGTTCAGCGCTCTTTGGAACTGTTGCTTTTATCTGTGCACTGCGTCAGTTCACGTGAGCCACTCGGTGTACATGCATCGAAGGTTCCCAGCTGTGCTGGTGCCATCTCCTGCTATGTCCATGGCTGTATTTAATGTTACCTTAGTCCTGGCACTTAAAACTTTCTCTCGCAGTTTCGCTGAGTTTGTGTCAAACACCACCCTGACCATCTCATCTTCCTCTCCATAAGCACAGTCCTTCACCCGTGAATATTTACCCGTGGCAGTTTGCTATTGGATTGCCGCTGACGGACGGCCTTATATGGGCAGGCACTAAATTACAAACGCCAGCGGCAGCCTGTCTATGAACTTAATTTAAAGTGTAGGTTTACATCGTGCTTTGTTTCCGAAGTAGCAGAACTCATGAACATGGTTGTATATGTCACTCGCTCGCTTCTTATTGTTTAGCTGCCTTCTCAATTATATAATGCATGTTTTCTTGGCGCTTTTTGAGGTCTTCCTGGTTTTCTATGTACTGCGTGATTACGTGGGAGGCGTGATGATGTCACACGAAATTCCGCCCCCACGGCGTTGAAGCTCATCTCCATTACAGTAAATGGAGAAAAACTGCTTCCAGTTATGACCATTACGCGTAGAATTTCGATATAAAACCTGCCCAACTTTTGTAAGTAAGCTGTAAGGAATGAGCCTGCCAAATTTCAGCCCTCCACCCACACGGGAAGTTGGAGAATTAGTGATGAGTGAGTCAGTGAGTGAGTGAGTGAGGGCTTTGCCTTTTATTAGTATAGATAATGTGGAAATATATTTGGTGCAAATAATGTGTTTCCAGAGTAAAAAGAAATCAATAACTAAAAGACAAATTTCTCAAAAAGTTATAAACCATTAATAAATAATATAGTAGCATTCATCTAGTTTCCAAAAAAAAAAAATGTACAGCTTCTGCTTTCTTAAGAGGTTCAGGCCATATGCAAGTAATTAAAGTGTCATCGTTTTAGTAAAAATTCAAAGCAAAACAGTTCACAAAAAAAATAAAGAAAACACAGATAATAGATGTAATGGAAGGATTTTTCTAAAGAGAGGGGGGGGATCAAGAGAGCAGATGGGCGTTGGTCGCTCAGCGCAAAAACCAGCTTCAAGAAGGAAAAGTACTGGGAATATGGCCAGAGGGTCATGCTGACTTGTTTTTCACTTCAAGGGGCTTCACTACGCAATTCTTATTTTTGTGTGCCTCCTGGTACCAGGTGTCGTCATCATCAGGACCAAGTGCAAAACAACACCGCGTCCCGTGGAAAGGTGTGTGTGCTGAAACTAATCACTTCTGTATACACTGCTTACACGTAAGCCGCTTTGGGCAAGGACGCTCAATTAGTATATAAGGGAAGGTTCCGCCCTCAGTTTCTTTGGAGGCTCAACCGTGGGGACAGCGCGCACCGCCCGGTAAATAAAAGGCTAAAAGGGTTGATCCTTTGACAAGACTGACAAGCGGGCCCACTCAGTCTACTGGTCTGGGATGATGGCTCTGGGTCTTTTGATGTATGTTACTGTATGTATGTATGTATGTTATTGTAAGTATAAGTTTGTCTCTTTATTTCGATAACCCATTCATATGTATTTAAATGTTATAATTGATTAAGTAAACAAAATAGAAGTATTGGACCTCTTCTCTCTGATTCTTTGCCTACTTATGTTCATATCCCTGGAACCATTTTCCCATAACAAAACATTTTGGCGTCACTTGCAGGATTTTGGGGAATCTGGTAAAATATTGAACTATTGAGTGAGGCAAAAAGAAATCAGAGATGTTTAAGAAGAAGAATAAAGACCCTGAGGCAGCTCCTTTACCTCTTCCCGGTTGGGAGGAAACGGTGTGGGAAGACTGCCAGAGAATTGAGATGTGGGGGATTAGCACAATATTGGCAAAGTTTAGGCCCCCCAACACCAGTGAATGTACTAGCCGCGCTTAAGAAAATGCAAATGGACTTGGTGGGTGCGTTAGGGCGGCCTCAATGGCCGAATCCCAGGTAGCTGTATTATTGCCGCGGGTACAGCGGGCCGAGGGGATGACGGAAAAGGCAGCCTTATGCATAGCCAAGATAAATACCTGGCTAAAAATTTGCGAGCAGCTAGCAGTACACGTAGCAATGTATAAAGAGAATGCCATATAGATTAAGCAACGATCGCTCAGTGTTAAAGTGTGTGGTGGCGCAGTAGTTAGCACTTATGCCATGATTCGAGTTTATTTGTGATTTATGTTGAAGCTTACATGTTGTTTGTTTTGAGTTAATATTCTCAATGACAGTTTAGTCTTTTTGACGAGAGTGCCGTCTTGCTGTAGTATCGAACCGCGTGATTTCTTGATAGTTGGATTTGCCCTAATTGTCGCAGGAATGGATCGCCACGGAAGCAATTCCTCGTTGTCGCCGAGTCATTTCGCCAATGGAGTCTCCTTGATCTAGAAACCAGCGCCGTTTCGAGCTGAGTAGAATCGTGTTAGAGTTAACATCCGTTAACGTCATGAGAGGCTGTTTTATATTATAGTCTGATAAGTAAAGCAGCCTTCAGAAAAATGTAGGAGGATAGCACCAAAAGAATAACAAGCGTTGAGAAGAATATAATGCGCGAAAAGAAAAAGTGCACTGTATTTAACATCAAAGGTACCTGGCGCGCGCTAATGTCTGTGTATATGAATATGTCTGTGCTGAACTTATTCAATGTGTGTGCCTGTATACTATGTGTATGCCTGAGCATTAATTGTTCTCTGTGTGTGTGTAAATATGTTTGTGCTAAAAATGTGTGAGCGTGCCTGTTGTTTGTTCTGTGGGTGCGTACGTGTGTTTGGGAGTAAGAAAGCAAAAACATGGAGACTTCTGGGTAATGTAGTTCAACTATGATTTGCTGAAGCTGCCGTGTGCATATAAACGTCCAGAGCTCTGAGTAAATATGGGTTAAAATAAATGTGAGTATGAGTAACATTTGATAAAATGAAGAATGCAATCACTTTTAGTAATAAGTGATAATAAGTAACAAAACTGAGGTAAAGTTGAATGTGTTAAAACAATGGTTTTGGGTGATTTTGTGTATGTTATATAGTGTATTAGAGGGATCCCTATGTGTGTGTATGTTAAATAGGTTTCAGTGTGCTTAAAAGAATGTGTAAAAATATGTGTTGTTTGCAAGAATTAAATAATTGGTATTATTGTGAATGTAAATGTTGAAATTAAAAGAGCTCTTAATTCTAAATTAAAAAAGATTTGAACAGGTGGTGTAAAAGGTCTCCAGATTAAGCATATTATATGAGCACCCCTTTTATTTGAGTACTGGCCAGACTCTGATAAAAGGGAGGATTTTAATTAAAATGAGTAAATTTCGATTGAAGGAGACATTCTTTTACCAAAATGAAGCAGGTTATTGGTAATACTCCTTTCAAAGCCTATGTTGATTAGTGCTGCTTAGAAAACAAAATTTACTGTATATTGAGAGGCAGAGCACAAGGAAAGCTGCTATAATGTGAGGGTTACTTGTATGTGGTAATGAAGGTAAGTGTAAGTGACAATATGGTGTGCATTTGTTTGGTGATGGTCAAATGACAATGGTATGAAGAATGGCATGTGGCAGTATAAAACAGCCAATGCCAAACTGTAAGTGAAAGAAAGGGAATAAGGAGGGTTAACTAAGAGGAAAACAGACTGTACTCTTTGGAGTCAACATTCTGAAAACGTGTAATAAAACATCTGGAAGATAACAATGAAAGAATGTGCAAGATCAACTGTCTTTGACAGAAGGTTATGGGGAAAAGAAAATCAGTGTATATAATTGAAGTAGATTTGAAGTATTTTCTTAGTTTACCTGATAAACAAGTGGGTTCTTCATTCTAAATATGGGTAGAAATGTGCAAATTTCTTAGAGGGCTTTATAGTAAATAAAGACACATTTTGCATTATAGGGCATTTTGATATATTGATTTCTTTCCTCATTTCCTTTGTGTGTAATATTGACATGTTTGTGTGAAATACAGTGGAATACTGGGATCACAACAAAACTAATGGAAGGCTCACTTTTATACATGTATAGAAACTTTAAAAAAATGAACACCTTGTGTAAAAAGAAAAATGTTTTAGGACTTTGCATAACTGAACAATGGTTTGTGATTAGATACATGGGGGAAGAAGTGTGGAGCCTAACCTTTTGTTATTTAATGTCACCAAGGAAAAGATTAAGAATTTACCCGTCTAGATTGTGGATTTCTTTCTTGACTCTGCTTGATATGTTATGTTTAATTTTGTTTAAATTTTACATTTTGAAACCAGTTTAAATCTTGGAACAAATGCAGATAATTTGAATATTATGTCAATATTATTGGGACCAATTTTTGTAATGATTTATTATTGAGTACTTTTCCTTTTGTAATACATTGATTGACTTTATTTTAATGACTTGGGACATGTTTTTTAATTGAGTGGAAATTGCAACGCAGCCAAACTGGAAACAGCTATAAAGGAGGACTTGAACTTTGTGCTTATCAATCTAAATTTTACTCTGACTGTTTAAAGACAAATTGACTCAGACAAGCACAGACTGGATTGAACTGACCGTTTGTTTCACTGCTAGCAATATTTTTAATAGGGGTACCCCAACGAAACAGATCTGACATCTTATGACATATTGTTTTTTGGATCCATAAGTAGCTACCAATGAAGAATTAATATGCTGACTATTTAAATGAGCATTTTTAAGTCTTTACATCTGCAGGTGAAAGCTGTTTTTTCCTAGTGCATCGTAGATGACAGCATTTGAAGTTGAACCAGAGATTGGGCTGTGATAAAGGTCTGCAGATAAACTAATTATCTGACTCCAAGGAGAACCCAGCCATACCAAAGAGGGAATCAAGTCATGAATCAGGCCATCGATCAGCTGACTACTGGACAACGCACTTTGATTCCAGTTCCAGACATCATGGATACCTGCTGCCAAGAGCTCAACTATGCTGGTGATGTTTGAGCCCAAAAGATCATCGTGGATTCGAATCATAGATGACATCTGCCTACTTGGGTCCTTTTTGCTTGGGATGTTGGACCCCAACACCTGCTTTGGTCCTTATTAGAGAAGAAAATCTGTCACACTTTTACTCTGCAGGGCTCAATGTTCTTGCTGGAGCCTGCTTTGACTGTCCACTTGTTTGACAAATGGCAACATCTTTTGGGTTAAAAGTATTTGAACTGTGAAAGATATAGAAGGGAAAGCTAATTATTTGTAGACAAAGCAGAATATAGGGATTCCTAAATAATATGTATTTAATGAATGTTTGTATTAATTCATAGTGTTATTTTTAGATAAATGTTTTGATATGCCTTCTGATATTTTGTATGAGATAATAAGTCACCTTTAAGGACCAATGATTTGGTTATTTGTAAAGTTAATCAGAATTGAATCTAATCTAACATAAGGGATCTATTAGAGATTGTTAAGTGATTGTCATTGAAGGGACAATGCACTATTACTAGTCAGGGTCAGTCCAGTTTAGATATTCTAGGTTATTGATTGTAGTGTTATAGCAAATAATGTAGAGCTTTACATTTAGGTACATTTAATTAATTGAAAAGAATAATAGTAAGCATATGGGATGACACACATGACTAGTATTTTGGGGATAAGGGACACATACTATAGGTCAGGACATCTATAGCTTTTAGAAGAGGATAAAACAGTTTAGGCTAGCATGTTGATGGTGATACAGGTCAAATGATTAACATCATGGCTTGATGAGTATATGTTATGGAAATCAGTGAAATGAAGTAATAATTTGGCCCATAGGAGATGGAGTGTCTTATACATACAGTGGTGAGTGTGAGGTCAGTGAATTAAAAAGCCCAAATGAAGTTTGAAGATCTCTGAAGATATGAATCCTTAATAAGAAGCTTGGGTACAACCCTTGAAATTGAAATTGAAATAAATGTGACCTCAAAAATGACCCAGTGATTTGCATTTTGGAAGTAGTGCTGACATCTTCCGAAGGGAGGATTGACACCTACTGTCCACAAGATGGTTGCATTAATGTGATAAAGGTGGCTCAAGGTTGAGACCACAGCTGGGTGTATATTTGGGCAATTTTATGAATGAGTGTATTAAGATGTGAGCATGGTGAGGTGTGTAAGGACTTTATCTCCGATTATCATTGTGCACAGCGGTGGCAACCTAAAACTGAGAACTTTTGAGTTATTTAAGATAAATATTTATGCCATCTGTATCATCACCAATAATATTAATTAGTATTAACTTTATTTGAACCTGGGTATCATGGGGGTTCATGTTAGTGAAGCAGAAATTACTCTTAATAGTACGTTGTTGCTTGTTACTAGTTTCCTAATTAGTTATTACTAGAGTTGCTGTCAAACAGGTGTGCACCCAATTTCTTGAACCATGGACACCTTCAGTTAAAGATTTTATTCTTTTCTTAATGACAATGTGGATGATGAAATACCAAATCAGAAGAAACTCCTTGGGTGAAGTGCTAGTAACCGCTCCCCAGGGAGGTGACCCTCTACGGTGCGCAAAGTACCTGGGTTGAAGAAAAATTGTAATTTCACTGGAAAAATATTTCTCCAAGCGAAGAAAAAGCATTTATTATGGACAATTGTTTTATTATTATTGCTTTAATGACTATATTTAACTGTTATGTATTTTGTGCTTTACGAAAAATTGCAATCAGAACAAGAAGGGCAAGAGCGCTGGGTTTGCTGGCGAGGGCGAATGTAATGGAAGGATTTTTCTAAAGAGAGGGGGGGGATCAAGAGAGCAGATGGGCGTTGGTCGCTCAGCGCAAAAACCAGCTTCAAGAAGGAAAAGTACTGGGAATATGGCCAGAGGGTCATGCTGACTTGTTTTTCACTTCAAGGGGCTTCACTACGCAATTCTTATTTTTGTGTGCCTCCTGGTACCAGGTGTCGTCATCATCAGGACCAAGTGCAAAACAACACCGCGTCCCGTGGAAAGGTGTGTGTGCTGAAACTAATCACTTCTGTATACACTGCTTACACGTAAGCCGCTTTGGGCAAGGGACGCTCAATTAGTATATAAGGGAAGGTTCCGCCCTCAGTTTCTTTGGAGGCTCAACCGTGGGGACAGCGCGCACCGCCCGGTAAATAAAAGGCTAAAAGGGTTGATCCTTTGACAAGACTGACAAGCGGGCCCACTCAGTCTACTGGTCTGGGATGATGGCTCTGGGTCTTTTGATGTATGTTACTGTATGTATGTATGTATGTTATTGTAAGTATAAGTTTGTCTCTTTATTTCGATAACCCATTCATATGTATTTAAATGTTATAATTGATTAAGTAAACAAAATAGAAGTATTGGACCTCTTCTCTCTGATTCTTTGCCTACTTATGTTCATATCCCTGGAATCATTTTCCCATAACAAAACAATAGAGAAGGAAAGTTCTTACGCAGGATATTGCTGTTCAAGGCTTGTATATTTTGTGTTGTTTCTTTGAGCATCTCTTATAAGTTCTCTGTATAATAAACAATCAAATATGCATACCTCAAACATGTGGATGTGAAAAGTAAATGATCAGAAAACTGTATGCAATCGTTACCTATTGAAAACAAGGAAAAAATCAAACGGTAATGTTTCTAGATAACTAAAGACTAACTAAAATTTTATTATTGTCATTAAGATAAAGTAGAACAAAAAGGAAGTTCCATTATGAGAGGTTAAACAGAATCTTCCATGTATTTATGAAAAACATTCATTTTAATCAAAATAAGCAATCACTTTTGAGTATTTTAGCATTACATTAAACATTACAAATAATTTACTGTCTATGTATCAATTTGCTTACACAATTTCAGTAGCAAAGTGTAACCCATGTATTACAAATTTCATAATCAGTTAGTACAAAAGTCCAAAGGACTTATAATGGTACTAGTCACTTTTTTATTATACAAGTTTGTTGATATTCAAGGAATTTAAATTAGTGATAAGAAATATTGATTCCTGGCACCTTTCAACATCTCAGTCAGTGGCAGGCGTGAATGTAATATATTAACGCAGACTATTTTGCCTGTATGACATCCAGTACAGTCAAGGTTATGCTACAATTATGTGTTGATTTGGATACAAAAAGGTAACAGTTATGGCCACAGAAAAGTTTAGAGGAAATTCTCCTTTTGCAACTATTTTCAACGTTTGAAAAACTACTGCCTTGACTCTACGTTGCTCTCTCAGTAAACCTTCCATCTTCACTGAAATTATCAAACTTCATTTAACTGTGGTAAGCACTTTTAATAGTTTTCAACCCACATGAGACTTATTTGTCTGACTCAAACTTGGCCCATTTGTTTAATAAAGTAAAATATAATAAAGTACAGAGATTTGAGGTAGCTTTGCACATTTATACAACCAGTTGAAAACAAGACCCAAGCTATTGCAAGCGCACTCAGAGTTTATGCTTTTTATGGTAAAAAGGTAAATAGCATTGAGAATTCAAAAATGACAATAATTAAAAATGGGTGGAAACTTTATGTCTCTTAGCAGGTGCCAAAAAGTTGTCATGCTGTCAAATTATCAACCTGTAGTAAGAGTCTAAAATATTTTTAATCATAAATTTAAAAGAATATAAAATTCTGGTTATAGCAGGAATATTATCTTTCTGCTGGTTATTTAGGAATATAATTTTCCTCCTCACCTTCTGGTGAGGGAATTGAGATTTATATCTGATAGTACAGACCATGAAGGAAAGGAGTGGGATAGCTGAGAAGCAGGCTATAAAACAGCCAGGGAATAAACTAGCAGTGTTGTCTCACATTCTGACATTCAGGGAGACACAAAAAGTGTGTTTTTTTTTTTTGTTTTTTTTTAATAATTAACATGGAGCTTGACTGTTATTGGTTTTTCATTTGGTGTTGTGTTTATATCTCTTGGTTCAGGAATAATTCTTGATTAATATGAAGGAATGTCTTTGTTCCAATAAAGACTTGCATTGTATAAGTATTCTATAACAGCACCAAGAATTAAGACTGCTCACTAAAGTCACTAATTTTCTACCTTTCATTATCACTCTTCACTGACTTCTCAAGGTCAAATATATTCAGTTCCTCTCCACTTCACTTCACTTCATCTCACTTTCATTCTTGCGTGAAAAACTTTTGCCACACGCTTCAATTCATGCTTTCATAAGTTAGTATTTTTTCTTAAAGAAAAATCCTTAGTTTATTCATTTTATTATATAATCAAAACAATTTTAACTAGCATCACCACACATTTTTATTTCTGAAACTTTTAAGAAACTCATCACTGTACTGCGGCAATAACAAATACAGTAATTGAAAAAATAATGAGCTAAGAAATCAAAGGTAGGTGTTCCTCACACACTTAGTCTCAATATCTTTTGTATATAGTTGAGCTGCACAGAATTCAAGGTAGAAAAGAAAGAACAAAGCCAAATCCCAAGTGATTTCAGGATAGCTGTGACTAAATAACAAAGTCTCAAGAATACAACAGTAAGTGAAGTATTTGTGGGCATTTGGTGGATCCACTTTATAAACAACAGGTTAAATCAAAATCCCACAGACTCCTTTTCAGTAACAAACAAAACAACGCTTAGTCTAGTACCACTACTAAGCACCAAATTCTATGTTTCAACTTTATGCTTATTATTCTAAAGAAATATGGAAATAGGGAGAACTGGAAGTATTTTTCTACCATAGTTTACATGATTTCACTTTCTGATGGCTTTTAAAAGTGACAATGTTTCTGAATTTGCCACACATTTTCTTCAAATGTTTAACTGGTTTTGTTTTTACTGCAGCTGGGACTCACTCTTTGTAACTTCAAGCAAAAAGATCATTCACAGCCAACTGAGCGTTTACATTTTAATTTTACGCCACCAGCATATTGTCCATGAACCATATCAAAAAGGTGGACAACATTTAGGTTGCCACTGTGAACCTTACCAATCTTTAAGTTTGAAAATTATTTGAAATTAAGTGGCCTAACAAGAAACTACTGAATGCCTGTTACACAACCAAATATTTTCCCCTAAAATCCACTTTTTAAACTTCACCACTTTACTCTAAACACTGCTGTACTTTAAGTCCACTTAAAGGCTCTGGAGCAATATGAGAAAATGTCATTCAGTCCATCAGTTCCAATTTGCATAACCTGCTCAAAATACAATGCAGATGAGATATGCCGCTTTCCAAGTTCCTACTATACAGAGACAGGCTGCAAACTTTATTAGATAAACATATCTAACTGCATGTTATTTGCACTTCGAACAGCCAGGATATTCAAGGACATTGACTTAGCAGGGTGTGGAAAGTACACTAGTGTATCTGATCTACAATTTCCCTAACAGGTTTTGCAGATCACTTTGTGGAAGATCTGTATCTTGAACGGTTTCTGCAGTCTCATCCCAAAAACATTCAAATGGATTCAGATTTTGTGACTATGGGAGTCACTACAACAATTAAGTGTCAGGCTCTAAGGAATACTATAGGTCTTGCTGAAGTCTTGTGGGATGGAATATTATTCCACTGAAAATTCCGCAGAATGGTACAAAGCTGCAATGAATGGGGGTTATCTAATTAATAATAAAACTGATAAATCCTGTGCTGCTCAAAACATATCAAGAATGGTAATGTGTACAATATAATTATTAAATCACCACTGCCCAACTAATTATTAATACAGGACAGAATGGGTCTCTAGACTCATAATTTTTTATCAATAGATCCTTCTCTCATTGTAGTGAATTTACAGGATCAGGGATTCATCAGACCAGGGGATATATTTTTTAATATACCAGTGCCCAGTTTTTGTGTTGATAATGCATTTAAGTAATATTTTTTTTTCTGCACAGACAGGGCTGTAATGTCCCAGAGGTGAGAATGTAAGACAAGCTGTGCCTTAGTGATTAGAAACGGAGATATTGTTGTGATATGTGAAAATAAAAAAACTTTAAACAAAAAGATTGAGACTATCACCTCTGAGGTCCAAAAGTGCGCTGATACATACGATTTATATCAAAACACTCTGGGAACGGGTCTGCTGTGGAGATGTGAATGGACATATTGTTGTTAAAAATATGAGCTGTTAATGTGGTCAGATCTGACAGTACACTAACTACTTGTACTCAAATGGTAAGAACAGGGAATCATTATTATGGAGTATCAGCGTCCACTTTAAGCACTGACTTCACCCTACCTTATGATGTAAAACAAAACCCATTTAATAGGGCATTATAGGGAAAAGTTTTAGGCTACACAAATCACTAATGGCAACAAAAAATGTTATTAACTTTTTAATGCATTTTTAAAATAAAGATTTCACACTGGAACATTTTTGATTTGTTTTGTTCATGGTTTCAATTACGTCCATTTTTGGTTTTCGCTTTTGTTACATGCTATGGTTCTAATCCCTGCTGTGCATCCTGGTTCACTTCTTATCGCACCATTGCCATATACTCAGCTGTTAAATGCTATTCAATACAAGTTGAGTCAGTCTTCATCTACTGCATCGTTAGCAATCAATCTGTTTCTTATTGTGGCATCGTCAATGAATGAATAAAAAAGTGATCATGTTTTAAAAGCTCTGCTTTGTTTTTATCATCCCTCCAATGCTCACACTGTTGCTTTAATCTTTTTTTTCCCCCACAGAGGAACACATAGCAGATAATTTATCATGTAAATCTAACCTTCCTATGCAACTCATCTTCCTTCTTAAATTAGAAAATTTAGTTTTCCTCATGCTGTTCTCAATACCCTTCACACTTGCCCAGCTATCAATGAAATAATTAATAATGATACACTAAACTGGACAAACAGCAGTGAAAATGAACCAGTTGTGGCCTTCAAAATTCTGCATCACTTAACATTCCTGAAAACGGAAAGTAGAAGTTTATGGTATGTTCCTTGTGAGATAACAAGTTCTACAATACATTTATAAAATAGTTAACAATAATTTAATTCATGACTGATGTATTGTTAACAAAATGTATATACCAGTCCTTCCTGCTACAGCATACGGTTCTGTTTTCCTCTGATCACTCTCATTAATGTAAGATCAAAGTAGGCAGACTTAAAATTGCCAGTTCCTGATTAAAAGCTAGACAAAATAAACAAAAAACACATTCGCCATTCCTTACACTGGTATCTTTTTTCAGTTCAAGTAGATTCTTTAAGTTGAATTAGAATATATTATCGTGCAGTTTCTACTACTTCTGCATCAGGGCTTAAGGAAACTTCAACTGAAACCAGGTCTGTATGGAGTTTATGTTGCCTGGGTCTTTCTCCAGGAATAAGGCATTTTGCCTCTCACATCCCAAAAACAAGCATGTTAGGTTTCTATTTGATACTACATGCATATTAGGGCTGAGCAGGTGGTTGATGATATCATCCATCGCTATTAAGCTGGAGACATTGCTGATTGAATCCAAGCATTTGCAGAAATTTCTTCAATGCAGCAAATTGTAGCAGTCATTTTTTTTTAATCTTGCATGCTTCGCAAGAAAGCTGTCAGGCACTCATATTCGTAGCACGAGGTACAGGAGATTCCTCAACTTACATAATTTAGAAGTAGTGCACTGTAGCTTAGCGAAAGCAACCTGATCAGTGCATCACACACAAAGTTTGAATGGGAAGAGCGCAGGCATGTTCTGCTGCAGTGTTTGTGCCCTTCACTTTTTACAGCGCTCTTTTAGGTAGCTCACTATCCTTAAAATAACCATTCACTGTGGCCCAAGTTGGAATTCTTTTAAGAATTTGGCTGGTTTGCCCATTTTAAAGGGTACCCTGAAGATGCTCATTTGTGTGATGCAAGGTCAGTAAATACAGTAGGTGACTGATCTCCAGGCTAATGCAACTTGGCAGTAACATTACAATATTTTTCTAACTCCCTTTTCCTGGGCAGAATCACAAGGCAGCTGCAGCCGATCCCTGTAGCATTAAATGTTACCTAAGCTATGCAGTGAGATTCGGGCACCAGAAAAGGAAAGTGGCAACATGGTGGTGCTTCTTTGGTCCTACAGGCAATGCTTGAAGTGGGCTGGTACCTGCAGTACTTGATGCTTCATGGGGGCGGGGCCCCCTCCCTAAGTTATCTTGCAAAAGTAATAACAAATTGGGAGGCTCCATTTCAAGCACTGCTTGCGGGAAAATGGGAATGTAATTGTACTGTATGCATGAGATCATAAACCTGGAAAAAAACCGATTGCACTATATATCAAAGCAATGCTTTTTTAACAAAAGCCAGTGCTATCGTCCTTCTGCATGCACATCGTACATTGTAAGCTTGCAATACTAATAAACACTCAGCATTACGATCTCTTTGTGGTAAGTCGTTTGTACTCATGATAAAAACAGCAAAATATGCATTATAACGAAGCCACAATGAGTCAACGAAGTATGATATTGTTTCTATAACACATACTGAGTCGCTTTTTTTGTTCAGAAGATGGTAGAAAGAGAACAACTGAGGATGACATGATTGAATGAGCAAAATAATTAGTAATTTCTAGTTTCCTATTGGTATACATTTATTCAAACTCATTTTATGAGGCAAATAAAATTCTAGAGTTTCATGCCAATATGACATTGTGATGTGCAGCAATTTAAATGAACTTGAAGTGAATCACCTTTGAATCATCATAATAACTTCACTGAATATTGTTACTTGTGCAGAGTTGCAGGAATCTATATGACAACAAAACATACTATTGCATCCAGAGCTAAAAGTCCCGTACACATGATTTGAAATGATAATGTAACTTTTAAGACATCGCACAGCCCTAATGCACATACAATAGACCAACATCTTTTTAGGGACTGATCCCTGCCTTCTGGCTCTGGGCCGGATTAAGGAGGTTTATCATATGGATGTGTGAATAGATTACAGTACAACAAAACGGTACTTGATCACAACCACCAAGCAAAACTGTACAGGTATTTGTCTTAGAATATTAAATACTGAACACTAAATGAATTTTAAATATCAAATGTAAAGCCTATATAATGATCTTTGCTTTTTATGTAAGCATATACATATATACGATTCCATCCATCAACCTCTTTTCTTGTTTATTTAGTTAATATCTGCCAAGCTAAACCAAGCAAAAAAGGACAAAAAATTCAATAATGCTCACTGTAATTACTAATATCATCTATGTTCATTTATGCATATTCATTTTTAAAGTTTGTCAATTACTCAAGTATATTCCTTAATGTACACTTGATTTAGAAGAATGTGGAGAACTGTGGAACAGAATGTGCTCTTTACACTGCTGCAAAAAATGCAATTTCTTCTAAGTGTGATACTATCTGATAAGAATATTTTTATTATAAAAAAAATGTAAAAAAATCACAGGATGATGACACCATGTGTTAGCACTGTTTACTAACAACTCAAGTCTAGGATTTGAATCCCTACTGATGGCAAGTTGAATTTTCTCCCAAATGACTCTTTGCAAGTCCCAAATATGAAAAAGTTATCTGATGGCCCTAAAGAGTCCTGATCTAAATGCACATGGGTGTTACTGTCAAGTGTTTTCTGCAACGGACTTATCTCCTGTCCATGGCGATTTCCTTACTTGTTCCCAATGCTGCTGAGTAGGTGCCTACTCCCTACCGTCAATTGATCAAGCAGGTTAGAAAATGGAATGAAGGATAGACATGGTATAAACTATGGAGAGGACTGGTCTACAAAAGTGGCATTAAAAAATAACTCCATTTCCTGTATCTTAAATAAATACATAAGCTTAAAAATATACCACAGTCTCATGTTTGAAAACAATTTTGTATGATTTATTGAAAATGTTGCTATGCAATGTTTTAACATATGCAGACTAAAAAATGTAAAAATGAATTATGGAAATGTGCCACATCAACCCACAGACTAGCTGTTCAAAACTACATTCAGTACAAACTTCCCACTAGATGGATAGTTCTGCTATGCTTAATATAATGCTCACAAAGTGTTTCCCATTTTACAACCACTGAGATTAATTTAGATTTATTTTAGATGAATTTCAACAAGATTTAAAATCAAAACCTTAAAAGGAAAAAATAAGTTGTACTGTGTGTTTCTATCTTAAAACATTTAAGTGCTGAGCTGCCTTAACCCACATAGAAAATGTAAACACAAAATCAAATCTATCCATTCATTTTCTAAGAACGCTGACTTTATTTGGGTGTCAGTGTGAGTCAATTTCTACACCATGAGCAGTAGAAGTAAAGAGTGAACCAGTATAATCAAAATACAAAGTCAATCATTCAGGACTAGCACACACCCTTCACACCCTCAAACCAAAAGAATCAGAGTAAATCAGAACTTAGCCTCCAAAGAGTACAATATGATCTACACAAATACATGTTCCAAATATTTTATGCGAGTGTGGTCTTTGAAACCCATTCTCTAAGCCATTTCCAATGTGACAGCACCACCAGAATTATAATTGCTACCAACGAATAAAACCTCCTAGAGGCCCCGGAATGCATTGCACCCAAAACCTTTGGACCCAGTTATTTAAACAGCCAACTCCCAGTCCTGCCTCTCAACTGACTGTCCTTGTATCAAAAATGCAGATCACAGAATTAATTTGCTGATCATCTTTACCAACTCTCCGCATCAAAAAAAAAAAAAAACATTTAGGAGTATTCCAATCTACAGCTAACCCTGGTAGAAGAATTCTATATTTTACTAGCCACGGCACAACTAGAGATATCCGACCACCAGCTAGGAGCTACAATACACACTGTTTTTTTTTTTTTCTTAATCAGAAGATCATTAAATTGCTCAATCATATGAACAAGACAAATTATGAGGGCACATCACCTATTTTAATTGTGATCTATTTGCATAAATTGTAAACTATTAGACAAAATGTTCATTCTGTGCAGGTTATGTTAAATCAGGGATTGCATTAGACGGTTCTCTTTAGTTTTTTCTTTGAGAGTTATTTTTTTCTGGGGATTTGAAACATTTAAAACTTAATTTCACTTTAATTTTTACTGTCATTTTGAGATCTTTTTATTTCACAGTCATATTTTGGATTTTTCACAATGCCATTTTGTGTACTTTTCGCTAAGATGTTGGCGTCATTTAGCAAGGACATTCCTCAGATATAACGCCAACTGACAATATTGTTGTAGCTCTATTTAAATTGCTACTGCTGCATGGGACTCAGTGTCCAAAACCAATTGCAAGCACTTTAAAGCCTTTGATTTTGGTTTGTGTATTGGTCTTTATTACCATTAGTTTGACTCATGGTTTTGACACGAGCTTGTCGTAAGATAAAGATTTTATCTCCCAGTCATTTATTTATCTCCGTTTTTGTTGACTGCCAGTTTATATATTTGGCAGAAAAACCAAGTCTTCCCAATACTCTAAATCTAGAGTTCTGAAGGGGACTCTCCAATGCATTGCAACTCATCAGTAACTATTTTGTCAATTAATCTGTACTTTATAAAATGCCTCCAGAAGAATTCACCATCACTTCTCTCAAATGGGAAGCAGTACTTGTAAGGCAGGCCATACCTAGGTTCGAGGAGTTACAATGGCCATAATTCAATTTACACAATTTACTTATGAATTTTCAACAGTAGTATGTCTGGTTCAAGAGCAAAACATGAAAATCCAGAAGTGCATAAGCAATTAAGTAAGACATGTCACATAAAGAATTTGCCTCTGATTAAAATTATAAACATAATAAAATAAACTGTACAACTGGTCACAACAGTGAATTATAAGGTATTATATAATTGAAATGTACTCCTCTCCCCAACCTACACCAGCACAGAGTATTTCAAAAAATAGAAACACTATTAACCTCCTAAAAGACTCCTTCCAATTTCCTCTTGCTTGAACCTGCTAATGGTTACCTAGCTAACACTGAAGTATGTATTATTAAAGGAAAAAATGTCAAACTGACCAAAAATGAACAATCCTCAAGCATGATGTGCACTGTTAGAGCATGCCCATCAATCATGTGTGCTCATAGATTTACACCAACTCTAGGCAAACCTTTTGTGCTTTTCACAACACAATCCAGGAGCATCACTGACCAAGTGTTTTATTCAACCTGGCAATGATACTTCTAAACAATAAGATGGCTCCAAATCATTTCTTTGAGTGTCACTAGCAAGTACATTGTAAAAACATGAAGACTTTTTTTATCCCCATGGTCAGTACATAGTTAAACATCCATCCATCCATCCATTATCCAACCCGCTATATCCTAACTACAGGGTCCCAGGGGTCTGCTGGAGCCAATCACAGCCAACACAGGATGCAAGGCAGGAAACAAACCCTGGGCAGGGTGCCAGCCACCGCAGGGCACACACACACACACCCACACACTACGGACAATTTAGGATCACCAATGCACCTAACCTGCATGTCTGTGGAAGGAAACCAGAGCACCCGGAGGAAACCCACGCAGACACGGGGAGAACATGCAAACTCCATGCAGGGAAGACCCGGGAAGTGAACCCAGGTCTCCTTACAGCAGCGCTACCACTGCGCCACCGTGCCACCTCATAGTTAAACAGTAATTCAATATTTGGTTAATCCCCCCTAGCTAAACAAATGCTGAGCCAGCAATTACAAACTAGGTTAACATAATGAATTGAAAAATTAACCATAGTTCCCAAAGTATACTCAGAAAACAGAAACTTCTCAGTGTCAACAAAAAGAACTGAGTTCTGTTTTGCTCTGAAATACTTTTCATTGCCCCTCTTAGCCTGACCAGCGACAGTGACCACAGTGCTCTATTCTTTTTCTAATTCCTAAACTCTGCAACACAAACTATAACTTTAGAGAGCTTCTCTTCTGTTCATTTTCTTTTTTGACTTTTACCTAAATTTTATTATGCCACAAGTTATCACTTCACCCCTTTCCAAAACGCAAAGATAAAAAAATATTTTTTACCACAACCTTTTTAAAAAGCAAACAAAAAAAAAAAGGTACCCATAAGATCATATGCCAACATGCACACACATGCTTACAACGTCAGCTACATAACATCACCTGATGGCATCATCAATGTAAACAATGAGCACTAAAACATTAACAACATAAGGGATTTAAACAAGCACTAAAACAAACATAAGTACTGTGTTATGGGAGTCTCACCTCACAACCATAAAGTGATAATGCATGTGTGCAAGCTTAAGTATGTGAAGATTTAAAAATAATAAAATAGGACAGAATTAATGTCATCAATGATCCTTAATCCCTCATGGATTGCTAATTAATGGTGCCTACAATTGTTTATAATTCATAAATGCTATTGTTGTGTATTGCAGGTGTGAAAGCAAGAGGGCGCCATAGAGTCCCAATTCCCAAATACAAAACATAAAAGAAGTCCCGGGTTCAAATAAAAGAGGGGAATTTATTACAAAACACCTTTATAATAATTATACAGGTTGTCTCTTCTTGTTTCTCTCTCTCTCTCCACACTGATACTCCTCCAAGTCAAGTGTTGCCTGTCTCTGGTCTCAGCTCTGACTCAGCTGGACAAGGCAGTGTGAACTCTTTTATTGGAGTCCCGGGAGTACTTCCAGTTCCATGGCTCTGCCTGTTGGAAGCACTTCCGGGCTATACACAAGTCCCCAGGTACAGGGAGTATAACTACCAGCAACCCCTAGCTGCCCCAACAGAACCCAGCAGGGCTGAGCCTCCTGCGGCCGTCCAAATGGATAACACAGCCCAGGGATACTGCCACCTAACCTTTGGGTGAAACAATAAGCTGAACACACTGCTTTCCTCTGTCCTTCCATAATATCGGCATCACTGCCAGGTAAGTTTCGCAAGTTAAATCCGGCTGGGACACCGGTCCTCACGTGTCATCCCTCTCACAGGTTTACAATATACTTGCATTGCATTGTGCATGGCTTTTAAAACAAAAGCAGACTGTGGTATACAGTCTAAACATTGAATAATGACCACTGGATTTTACTCTTCAAAGCAAAACTTGCAGAAGCCTTAACATTCCTCATCTTACAAAATCCCTCAAAGAATTTTTTTTCTGAATAGTTTTCTTGTACTAAAGATCTTGCCCAAAACCAAGGGCATAAGTCTCTAAATTGCTTTTATCAGAAGTACGCAAAAGTAGCTCTCATTGTTTTAAGATCAACCCTGTTTGCTTTTCCTCTTCAAAGCTACATTTTTCCTCTTAAGACAATAAATATTAATAAGAATTCTATTTTTCTTGTTTCATAGGTCAAAATATCCCTGGTGCACTATCATTGTAAATTTTCTTTTTCTTCTGTAATACCCAATATACTTTAAAATCGCCAAAAGGTTTAAAGGACTCTTAGGAATTACTGTGCTGAAGTCATCACTTCTTGTGTGCAACCTAAATAAAAATGCAAATGATATTCATTCATTCATTTATTTATTTCATATATCCCTCCCTCTGTCTATTTCCTGAACATACTATTTAAACTAATGTGTTGTGGTAGGAGAAGCAGGCTTCAAAAATGAACAGACGCAAGTCCAATGTGGGGCTCACAGACAAACCTATACCGGGTCAAAGGAGAATCCCCAATTAACCTAAGGTGCACATCTTTGGGATATGAGAAGAAGCCGGAACTCCTGGAGAAAATCCATATGGGAAGAATGTACAAACCTGTAAACAGCAACCAAACTGGGAACTGAATTAAGGTGCTGCAAGGCAGTTGAAATCACCATTGTGCCACCCAATCATTACCCTGCTTCAACCTTATTAGTTTGACTGCCTTGTGAGCTTACAAAAAATTCATAACCAAGATATTTTCTAAATATATCTCTGTGATCTACAAATGCATTGAATATGTATTAAACGGTTACATGGCCTAATTAGGAAAAGATTGCTCAACTGATTGGAATAGCTTTCATTAATATGAATAAATAACACTTCTGTCATGATTTGTGGAAACTAGAAGTGTATGGCAAGTTGTGAGCCCTTACTGTCTCCCTCACACATCTGTCATTCAGTCATTTTCTGCGAATTAATTACAACTCCTCCTTTTGGTATTCATGTCTTCCTCTAATAGAATCTCTAAGCTATTGGTATTAACAAATCAAATCAGAATGCATGTTATTTCATTGTTTAAAATGGCTTTGCGGTGTATTACCAAATTTGGAATCAAATACTCTCAAAAAGATTAACTCTAAATGAAATACAAGTGACCAGGCTTTTTTTTTTAAATCAGAGACTGCAGCTATGGGCAACATAAAGTGTTACATGTAAGATAATTACTAACATGTGAAGCAAAGACAACTACAGATAAACACTTTTCCAAAATGAGAGATTGACTAAAAGCTGGAGTATGTTTTTAAACTTTATTTTAACAGATAATGAAACATAAAACAATTATAACTGCTAGTAAGTTAAAAATAAAATTATTTTATGTAGTAGGTTTTCTAAAGGGTAACTTTATGATGCAGTTGTTAGAAGATTATCCCTGCATGTATATAAATTGTCCTCACAGTTATTCGAGTTTTCTTCTCACACCCTAAACACTCACGTGTTTAGGTAACTGGAAACTCCAAAATAGCCCAGTATAGGTCAGTGATGGCATGTGTGTACTTGCGTCCCATTATGCTCTTTTATCAGTGCTTCTAGGCTAGGCCCTGGCTCCATGTGAACATAAAGAGGAAAAAAAACACATGATAAGGTGAATAGAAAAAAATTCTGAATTAGCATAATCTGCCATAATTCAGGATGTTCATAAGAAATGTAGAGAGTCACTTCATGAGACAAAAGTATATAACAAACCAGAATAGCAATTGAAATGTTTAAAGTCTAAATATTATCGATTCTAACAGAAATTTGTCATTTTTTACCCTCTGATAGAGGTCCAGGGAGGACTTGATCCATAGCAAAGGCTTAAAAAAACATAATATTCATAATCACAGAATTTGAAATTGTTGAACATCATGCTCCACAAGCTTATGTCTAAGCTTATGGCCCCATCTGGAAGTGGCTCTTAGAGAGTTAGGACTATAGATAAAGAAATGAATATCAATAATATGATCACATTTGTGATCACCAAGCTCGAAACAGCATAAAATGACACTCCATATTTCTATTACCAATCCCCATTTTTTCAAAGTATTGTGAAAAGGGGTAACTTTTACCCCTGGTATCCCAGTAGGGAGTGAACTGAGGGATTTGGCTGGTGTGACATGCACAACTTCACACCTTTCTGATCATTTTGCTGAAGTATTGGTTTACTCTTTTATCATAAGAGTAATAATTTCCTGTACAAAATATGGTGCAAACATGGCCTAAAATGAGGGGTTTTCTGGACTAGATATCCAAAAATGGGGTTAAAACTTGACGTCTTGCATAACTAGTCATCAAGACGAGCCAAATGTTATATCATAAGTGTTTTTTTCTTGTGTACCAGCGAGTCAGGAGGTGCCAGACAAAAAAATAATAATTTCAAAGCATTCATAAGTAATTCTTATGAGCACAATAAAAATGTCCTGGGTGACAGGGAGCCAGAGTCTGTTTTGGCATTGCTGCTTTCAAGGAAGGACCTCACCCTGAATGGAACATTCACACCAAGCAAAACTGAAAGGGTGCAAGAGAACTGGAGAATTTATAAAAAGTGCACACATTCATAGGTAGAACACACAAGCTCCATCAAGCGGAGACAGTATAAAGTCATTTTGAAAACCTTGGAATTTTGGAGTAACAGTGATGGCATTCTTCACTGATGATCTTCATTAAAAGTTTCCGTCATATATAAATAAATCTTTGTCAAATGGTTTTCCTGAAAACGTCAATCTAAAAAAAGCATACACCGCGCCAGTATAACTCCGCACAAGGTTTTCAGGCTTCCGATTTGCACAGTGGGGGTGACAATAGACGCGGAAAACGAGCTCACAACCCTTGCTAGATCTATTTAAATATCAAGGAGCGGCGCACTCTCTCCGCTTGACTTCTAAAAGATGCGACCTGCATTCCACGCGAGCCCCCCTAATTACAGGCTCGTCCCTAAAAAAAATAGGCAGTGACCTGCACTCAGCTGCTGACCCGAACGTTGGAAGGTTCGCTTTCGATCGCTCTGCAATCCCGACTGACGCTCCCTTCCCACCCCTTGCCGTCCGGTCTCTGCGGAAAGGTGCCAAAGCGCATCCCCACGTGTGGCCGCTTTCTTGCTGCTGACGTCACTCCCTTTCGATGGGTCTCCCAAGACAGAGAGCGCACCAGGCGACAAACGCTCCTATAAAAAGCACAAACACACACAGGAAACCTCCGCGCAGGTGTCAGCAAAACATAGCCGGGAGGCACGCAAGCCCCGTGCGACGGAGCGAAGAGCTTCACAACACGTGTCTAATCCAGGGGAGTGGACCGACCGCGTGCGAGCTGTCCGCATCAAGTCGCATCACACTTTATCCGCTGTGAAACAAAGGAATAAGGCGTTCCAAAGGTTGCAACAGCGCCGGGGTAAAAATGTCAAGCGAGCACTACAGTACTGCCTTCGACTGTGTATCGCTATTAATACCCAAGCTTCGGCAAGTTGCAGCTCCGACACTCCAAGGTAGCGCCGTTACAATGGACCACATTTCAGGAGGAATTTTAACTCACCTTGTTCTGCTCGGCGCGGGCTTTAGTTTTAAACTTCCCACGTCCCGGGTTCACCTGCACGTGTAGTTGCCTTGCGCTCGGAGAACAATTCGGATTTTCCTTTGCTATCCCTGGACAGTTCCAGCCTTGCTGAATAGACACGATTCTATAAGCTCTTTATTCAGAGGTTCTCAGGTGAACAATCTTAGGACTTTTCGGGAAAGAAAGTAAAACAAAACGCTATAAGATACCAGATTTGCTTGTTTTTCTTTGTCAGCGGCTTTACACAAAAAAATGAGAGAAAGTAACTGAGCGACGAATCTGTCCGCTTGTCACTTTAGTTGTTCCCATCAAAAAATACAAACACATGCGCATACGGGGCTGGGATGTGTTGCCTAATAGTGGTCATACGGTGAAGTGCCTGAGAGCGCAGCCAAGGATCTTGCAGCCAGAAAAAGGAGGCGGTGCGGCTACGCCTCTCAGAGGCTTCTCGGCCACGATATTTAAAGAAGCAGCTGCTTCTTAGTCTGGTAAACAGTCGCGAAAAGAGCATCACCTGACAACAACAGCAAATCCACCGATAATTTTAGATGTCCAATGGTTCACTTTTATGATCTAACAAATATATATATATCCAATATTTATCAAATTACAGCTTGCATATGAGAAGAATGTGTACTGTTATTATTTTGCAAAACATTATTAAGTAATCAAGAACAAGCAAATTTAAAATGAAGAAGTGCACAAAAACATAAAGAGAATGCAAACTAAAGGATAACGATAAAAAATAGACATTTTTGACAAATTAAAAAAATAGAAGTGCATTCTCAAAACAGATGTTTCATTACTTTCTTCAGTTTGGCCCAAGAAGATTGGGAAAGCTGATAATTACCCTATAATTTTCATTACATATTTGGCCGACACCTTTATCTAAACATTTGAGAGGTACAATTGATTGTGTTTATTTTCTTTCTCCAGTTGGATCACAGGCAGGTGAAGTGATTTGCTTAAGGTCATACAGTGTCAGTAGCAGGAATTGAACCCATAATCGCAGAATGTGCAGGCCAAAGCGTTATCCACTGTGCCACACTCCCTTTAGGTAGTCCACTGTCATCCCTAGCATAGATGTGTTTAAAACCCTTTCCCAAAACCACCCTCTTCTACGTGTTGGTGTGCTGGGGAGGCAGCATAAAGAAGAAGGACGTCTCACACCTGGACAAACTTGTTAAGAAGGCAGGCTCTATTGTAGGAATAAAGCTGGACAGTTTAACATCTGAGCAGAGCGACAGGCACGAAGCAAACTCCTGTCAATCATGAAGAATCCACAGCATCCACTTAACAGTGTCATCTCCAGGGAGAGGAGTAGCTTCAGTGACAGACTTTTGTCACTGTCTTGCTCCACTGACAGACTGAGGAGATCGTCCCCCCCTCAAACCCCAACCACACACTAAGCGACTCTTCGAATTCCACCCGGGGGAGTAAATGCTAACATTATTCAAAGTTATTGTCTGTTTTTACATGCATTTTTATTACTCTTTAATTTAATAGTGTTGTTTTTTTCTTTTTTTTTTGTATCAGTATACTGCTGATGGATTATTTGAATTTCCCCTTGGGATTAATAAAGAATCTATCTATCTATCTATCTATCTATCTATCTATCTATCTATCTATCTATCTATCTATCTACTTAATCTATTTCAACATTTCAGTTCTTGGGTGGAGGAAACAGTCAGAGAACAAGACCCACTCACACCAGTCAATAGTTAACCTAATCTGCACATCTTGGGAGGAAAACCCAGACACACATAGGGATAAGACAGGCACTCAGTGCGTTTACATGCATTTCAATAACCCGGTTTTTCACAGAAATCTGATTTCTAAAATGCCATGTAAACCCTTATTCTGATTAGAGAAATCTGGTTATTGGCTTCTGTGAAACCTGGTTAACAGAGATAGATTTCTCAGCAAATAATCCAGTTATGTGGCCAAGTAAACCCTTAACTGGGTTTTAGTCTGAGCATGTCTGTTGTACTCTGTCAGCCAACACACATGCTTTAAGTAACCATAGGTAGAAGCATCCAAAAAATTCATTTCCAGAGGCAAATGTTCATGTAATCACATTATTCTCCTGGGTGAAATAATCTGTCTCAATAGTTCAGAAGTAGACACATTTATGTTGATGTGTTGAGCCCAGGAACATAATCTCGAGAGCAGTAGGATAACAGTTTAAAAATAATATATGCCATGTAGTCCGATTACTTTTTTTTTCTGCCAAGCAGAACAGAGTGTGCTGTGTGCAATTTGGTAACAAAAACCTATAAATAAAGATTAATTTTGCCTAAACATATTTATAAAACACAAGAAAATTATCATACATGTCATGCTTATTTAGATTCACAGTAGGCAATGGAGGCATTTAACTCCTTTTTGCGCAGCTAAATAGCATCAGCGCATTTTGGCAAAAAAGAACTCCAGATTACTTTCCCATGTAAATACTGACTTTTAAGAAACTAGGTTTCCTGGCCTAACTGGGGGTTTCACCTTAACCCAGTTATGTGTGTTCATGTAAACACTTTCAATGACTGAGTTCAGTATGCTAGTTTGAGGTAGGTCTGGTTTAATTACTAATATACAGTGCCTGTAAAAAGTACTTATATGTTACCACAATTTTTTGCTATACAATATTGAATCCCAGTGAACTGAATTTAGTGTTTCATATTTGTAATTAATTGCAAAAACCTGTTTTCACTTTTACATTAACCTTAACGTAACACTAGGAAGGCTACAGAATCTTTATTTGTTTATCAATATCAAAAAAGCCAAATTACATTCACTGTGATTTAATGTTGCTTAATGGCTCAAGATAAAATTGTGTGGATATGCTGCAATGCATCATCAGTGATGTTACCTGGGGTCATTGGGTTTTTTTTGTCTTTCAACATCACAAATCCTCACCCATGTGACCCAGCCAGGGTTGGTCAGACCCCAACCTGCATTGCAACAGTAACAGACCATGGATTTGCCCTCTTAATCCAAAGCCCCAAGTGGCTTTCTCAGTGACATCCAACACAGATTTCATGGCTGTCCTATTTGCAGCCCATGTAATACCGAGAAGGTTGAATGTTCTGCAAAGTGAGCGTCCTGCAAACCTCCAACAGCCTTCCCCTGTTACTTCATAACCAGTCTGCCAGCCTTGATTCCAACACAGCTCTACCAGTTCTTGGTGCTTGACACTCTTTTAATCTTTTACTTCCTCAATGTACTCTTCCCAGGGTGCTGTAAGATACAGTATGATCAGTTGTTTTGTATCTTCTTACACAATGACCACGTCAGGAGGTAAGGTTATTGCAATTATGTACTCCTGGAAGCTCTATCTTTTCCCCAGGTCTACTTTAAGCATCCAGTCAGAAGCTATAGATCGAAAACCAGTGCACATTATTGGCCCTGAATGTTGCTTTGCTTCAGCCTTACCAAAAGAAGTGGTCTTCTTTGCAGGATGTTGATGTTTGCTGGTGTTAATACCTGTGGCTACACTGTCGGCATCTTCCTTGAACACCTGATTAAGGTACCAGTGATATCAGCCTTCCTCTAGGGCTTTTGTGTCTTCCAGAGCACTGGGGAAAGAAAGGTGTCTCATTCTTTACAAAGATGTACAGGTTTGTTGGGCTTGGTAGGGTGTCATAAATGGCTTAGACAAAAATGGACACAATGGAAGTCTGCCTGACAGATGTTAGATCAGATAATGTGAAAATGTGGAAACTTCCAAGAGGGGGAATACTGTTTATAGCCACTGTATACATTTTCTAACCCTCTTATCCAGTTCAAGCACTGGTCACGAGAACCAACCATGGACATGGGAACCCTACACAGCACATATACCAACAAACTTCAGCTACTGGAACTTGTGTTTAAGTATTTGAGTGTGTGTATTTAAAAGTGCCATAAAGTGTGTGAGTGTCACAAACAAGATGGCTTCCTGCCCTGCCCCCAGTGCTGTCAGAAAATACATAAATATATGTGACTTGCTTAAAGCAATTTTTGAAAATGAATGGGTGAATTTTATTGCTATAGTTTACTTCGATATTTGGGAAAATCATTATGATTTTCCACATTTCAGGCAAGTTTCTGCTATACTAAATAAATACTACAAAAAAATACCATCATACACTAGTAATAAGTGTTAGCTAAAACACCATAAGATCAAAAAAAGAAACAAAAAATGTGAAAAGGTCTGGGGTGCCAGTCGGTAACCTCGTTTAATAATTTATATTGAAAGTGGTCATAGTAAAACGGCATGCTTGAAGGAAGCACAACTAGCAGCATACAACCCATTCTTTTAGAAAATAAAGGCGAGAGATCAATCCTTCCACCTCAGGCACTGGTTCTTGAACAAACTGCAACATCTAGTGGCATTTAGATATTTATAATGCCAACCCAGGAGGGTGTGGGGCTCCATGGAAGAGCAGACACTGGGTCACTCGTTGTCTGGCTAGTGAGCTGCTCAAGATCTGAACTGTAGATGGATAAGGGGTGGTTTTGCTTACCTTTTTGGAGCCTTCAAGATGTTCCCTTACATGCTTGACAACATGTAAAATACAATTGACCTTTCCAGTTTTCATTTATAGGTTTATAAGTTTGTATAAACTAATTTCCATTTAGGAGTTTGTATATTCTTTACATGTCTTTGTGTTTTTTTTTTCTCTGGTTACTTCTTTTATTAATCCCAGACATTTGCATGCAATTTTAATTTACGACCCTGAGTTGACCTACCATAAAAACATGTGGGAAGGGATAGACTGGGATCAACATCCTGGCTCTGGAGTTTTGCCCAGCCTGGCCCATTACAATCAATCAGACACTAAGTGTCTTTGCACCCCTCTTTCAGTGCATGTAAAAATGATGATCAGATTGCTTTGTAAGTAAAGCAGTATGGTGTACTCACTCAGTAACATTTAAACACAGGCTATGCTGATGTTGTATCATCTTCTGATTCTCTATCTTGGTCTGACTTTTGCTGCCACCTTGTCCCAATGCCTCTCACCAACAGTGCTCTAAAGACAAACTATTAGCAGAACCCTGACAAAAAGTAAGAACATACAAAGTTATGTTGAACTCCTAATTAAACTTTAGTTCACTAATTATCTCTCTGCTCAACATGTGTTTGAAACTTGTCATCCTTGTAAAATGAAATAGTTTAGATCTTTTCCTTTGTTAAACAAGAGGAAATTAAGTCAATGAGAAGTCTTCTAATGACGACATTGCCATGTAAACACCCGACTATAACACCGTGTTCCTAAATTTTTATCTTGCCCTACCTACACCACTGCAGTTGTTGCTTAATAACTTGTTTTAAATTTCTGTTAATGAGAGGGTTTTCATTAACTGCCTTGCCTTTTGTGCCATCATAAGTTGCCATAGTTAAAAAGGATGCTGAGGTGACTTCTTGTACACTCTGACCCTTCTGCAGTCCCTTACTCATACATCATTAGTTTTCTTACATGTTCCTGCTGCATCTTCAAGTGATTTACCTTCTTTCTCCCTTTATTAGTTCCACCTCTTTCCATTTTTTGATGATTTAGTTATCATTACTCCTCTTGTCTGTGTCTTGTACTTCCTTTTTCTTTGCTTAAGACAGGCAGTGGGGAATGGCACTGAATCTAGTAGAAGCTTATGACTGAACAGAGGTGTACTGATGATGAAGTGTAGGCCACTCAAGTCATCTCTCTCTCTTTCTCTCCATCTCTTTGTAACAGTTTTTGACCCAACAGTACCGTACACAGATAGAGCAGCCCACCAGAAGTTTTCCCAGCTATACCCATGCTCAATCCATTCCCGAGTCTGGGTTTGTGTAAAATTATATTCTACAAAGGAATGGTGCCCCTCTCTGTGGTTGCTTCCTGACTGGTACCCAGTGCTCCTGGGATTGGCTACCCTGACACTTAGCATTGAATTGGATTAACTGGGTCTGGATATGGAAGGATGGCATTAAAAATCTGGTTACATTAATTTTTTAACTGTCTTATGCAGTTCAGTCATGGTGGCTGGTGCCTATCCTGACATCACTGGGAACAAGGAAAGGAACTATACTGGACAGAACATTAGTATACACAGGGGAGATGCACTCATTAGCATCAATTGGATTTGTCAGTAGCCCTTGCCCGCAAAACTACCATGTCATTCTCCTAACCATGGGAAAGAAACCAGGAATATTTGGGAAACTTTGAATGTAAATAATGAATCCGAGCGCGAAAGTCTTCTTTTCGGGGTGTACAGCACAAACTTATACATGAATAACCATGAGTTGACTGGTCAGTTAGATGTGATCTTCAAAACTGTGTTTGTGTCTGACTTTGTCTATGAGTTTGTTTATGACCAACTGTGGACCCTCCAGGGATGCTGTTGACTGGTGTTTCTCTTTTCCTCTCCCCCATTGTCAACTGGCCACATCTCAACCATAATAGTAATGGATATTTACAGTGGATTCAGAAAGTATTTAGACCCCTTCACTTTGTACACACTTTATTGTGTTGTACATTTAATTATAAATGGATAATCTGCTGGTGCCATGCCCAGGGATTTGTTCCTGCCTTGCGCCCTGTGTTGGCTGGGCTTGGCTCCAGCAGACCCCCGTGACCCTGTGTTAGGATATAGCGGGTTGGATGATGACTAATCTGCCATTTTTCCCATTAATCTTCAATCAATAACCCATAGTAACAGTAAAAGTATATTTTCAGAAAGGTTTAGAATTGTATAAATGATCAAAAACTGAAATCTGTCATTCATATAAATATTCACACCATTAATTCATCCCTTTACAGAAGACCCTTTGACAGCGATTACAGCTTTGAGTCTTCTTGGGAAATTCTCTACAAGCTTTGCACACCTGGATTTGGGCAGTTTATTCTGTTCTTCTATGGACCCATGATTCTCAAGACCAATTCTACTATATGATAAGTGTCTACAGTGAATGCACTTCCCTTTGATTCCCATAGAAGTCTTCAAGTGTTTATTGTCTTGCCTGATGCAGTTTTTTTTTTTATGAACATTAGCTATTTAATGTAATAACCCAGCCACAGGGGATGCAGAAACCAGTGTGTTTCTTCATGCTGCTCCCAAGCCCGGATAAATGGGGAGGGTTACGTCAGGAAAGGCATCCGGTGTAAAATTTTGCCAAATCAATATGCGGACAACAATTTTTTAGATGATCTGCTGTGGCAACCCCTAACGGGAGCAGCCGAAAGAAGACAAAGAAGAAGCTATTTAATGCAATAACAGTGCTATTTCTGTCTTTAACAATTTGAGACCTATTTCCAACCTGCCTTTTTTAAGTAAAATTATAGAAAAAGTGATTTTTAATCAGTTAAATAATTATTGAAATAGACTTGCCATTCTTAGTAAGTTTCAGTGAGGTCTTAGACCAAATCACAGTACAGAAACTCCGGTTCACCGACGAAAGCACGATAGACATATGAGCGCTGACAAAACTGTGACGGACAAATGAGCGCCGACAAATCCGTTAACTGGTTTTTGACAAATGCGCGCCAACAAAATCGCCACAACAAAATCGCGAGAGAGGCCAAGAGAGTGGGACGCGTACGTGCGCATTACGCGTATGTACACATTATGAGCTAGGTTATAACTGTTATAACTGCTGATGGCATGCCACAAACAAATAACTCAGTCGAGGGTTGGCATAACGCGTCATATACAAAGCGGAATTACCAGCAGTCAGGCAGCCAGCAAGTCTAAATACGCTCAACTATCAAGACGTCTTGCTGCAATTCTTCCTACATATGCAGGGCGTGATCTTAAGGACTATTTGCGTGCCGTGTCTCATAATATTGACTTCTAAAATAAACATTATTATATATGCTTTAAACTAGTAATTCATATTTAATGAAACCTTTGAGATTTTGTCGGCACGATTTTGTCTGCGTGATTTTGATGCCGCGTTTTAATCGGCGCTATTTTGTTGGCGCTCATACAGTATGTCTATCGTGCAAATGTCGGGTCACAGAAACTCCACTTGTTAAAGTAGTTAATGACCTGCGGGTTAATGCTGACACAGGCAATACTTTTCTCATTCTTTTAAACCTGAGAGTAGCATTTAAACCATCGACCACCACATTCTTAATCATTTTAGAAAATGGGTGGGTCGAGCACAACCCACTATATCCTAGCACAGGGTCACAGGGGTCTGCTGGAGCCAATCCCAGGGCACAAGGCAGGAAGAAATCCTGGGCAGGGCGCCAGCCCACACACCCCAAGGACAATTTAGGATGACCATTGCACCTAACCTGCATGTCTTTGGACTGTGAGAGGAAACCCATGCAGACACAGGGAGAACATGCAAACTCCACGCAGGGAGGACACGGGAAGCGAACCCAGGTCTCCTTATTGCGAGGCAGCAGCTCTACCACTGTGCCATCCTGGGTCAAGCTGGTGACATCCTAAATTAGTTTCAGTCTTATTTAACACACAGGAATTGTTTTGTTAGTTATGGTGATTGTACCTCAAGGATCCATGATACTTTATATAGGGTACCACAAAGATTATCTCAAAATACAAGGTCAGCTACCACAGTTATGCAGATGACACACAAATTTACTTGTCTATAGCACCTGATGACCCTAACTCTCTGTGCCCTTTGATCCATTGTTTGTTTTGTATTATTGAATGGATAAATAGTACAATAGTAATTTCAATAAACATCTTTTTAGTAATATCAAAAAGACAAGTTTACAGGGGGATATTATAGTCATGGGGGACTTTAATTATCCAAATATTAACTGGGATAAACTTACAGATGGAGGAGCACAAGAGCAGGAGTTTTTAGAAGTAATCAGCGACTGTTTTTAACACAGCATGTTAAAGCACCAACAAGGGGTGAAGCCTGTCTGGATTTAGTATTCTGTAATAATCAGGATAGAATTGAGGGTGTAGAGGTGATTGAACCACTAGGGTCAAGTGACCATAATATAATACAATTCTCAGTATTTTGTAAGAGTACAGATGCAAAGACTAAAATTGTTAAGATGAACCTTAGTAGGGCTAATTTTGAGCAGATGCGACAAAGTCTAAGTAGGATAGACTGGGATAAGCTTTTAAATGTGGAGACAGTCGAGGAACAGTGGAACAGGTTTAAAAATGTTTTACATGTAATGCAGGACAGATACATACCTAAATTTGGAATTAATAGGAAACTAAGAAAAACACCATGATGGATTAATAAAGATTTAAAAAAGAAGTTTCAAAGGAAAAAACTGCTGTATAAGGCAAATAAGACTAATGACTGCAAAGAGAACCGTAGCGCGTATGAGAAAATGAGGGCAACCATTAAGAAGGATATCAGAGAGGCTAAAAGACAGTTGGACAGGAATATAGCAGATAAGGCGAAAGAAGACCCCAAGAGATTCTTTCAGTATTTTAGTAGTAAAAGAACAGTTAAGGAGGAGGTCAAGTTCATCAGGAATAGTAAAGGGGAATTAAAAGATACAGACAATGAAATAGCAGATGCCCTAAACTTACATTTTTCTGAGGTGTTTACAAGTGAGCAAGTGGATAACCTCCCAGAGGTAAACGCAACTACTAAGGAGGTACTGAGGGATTTGGAAATTGTAGAGGGAGAAGTGCTGCTCAGATTAAATAAGATGAAATCAAACAAATCACCAGGACCAGATAATATTTATCCTCGTGTTCTTAAGGAGGCTAGTGAGTACATATATAAACCCTTGACACATATTTTTAGGAAGTCACTGTGCACTGGAGAGATTCAGAAGGACTGGAAAATGGCAAATATCATCCCATTATATAAAAAGGGTGACAGGGCAGATCCAAGCAACTATAGGCCAGTAAGCTTAACATGCATCACAGGAAAATTAATGGAAGGAATTATTAAGGATAAGATTGAGCAACACATGGCAAGGACAGGAGTTATTCTGAACAGTCAGCATGGGTTCAGAAGAGGGAGGTCGTGTTTTACTAACATGTTGGAATTCTATGATGTTGCAACAAAAGCATACGACCAAAGTGGAGCATATGATTTGATTTGGTGCCACATTAGAGGTTGGGCATCAAGTTAAAAGAAGTGGGAGTTCAGGGTGATGTTTTTAGATGGGTGCAGAATTGGCTCAGACACAGGAAGCAGAGGGTGATGGTGTGAGGAACCTCATCAGAACTGGCCGATGTTAAGAGTGGTGTTCCACAGGGGTCAGTGCTAGGGCCGCTGCTATTTTTAATATATATAAATGATTTAGATAGGAATATAAGTAACAAGCTGGTTAAGTTTGCAGATGATACCAAGATAGGTGGATTAGCAGATAATTTGGAATCCGTTATATCATTACAGAAGGACTTGGATAGCATACAGGCTTGGGCAGATTTGTGGCAGATGAAATTTAATGTCAGTAAATGTAAAGTATTACACATAGGAAGTAAAAATATTAGGTTTGAATACACAATGGGCGGTCGGAAAATCGAGAGTACACCTTATGAGAAGGATTTAGGAGTCATAGTGGACTCTAAGCTATCAACTTTCCAACAGTGTTCAGAAGCCATTAAGAAGACTAACAGAATGTCCACGATCTGTGGAGTACAAGTCCAAGGAGGTTCTGCTCAACCTTTATAATGCACTGGTGAGGCCTCATCTTGAGTACTGTGTGCAGTTTTGGTCTCCAGGCTACAAAAAGGACATAGCAGCACTAGAAAAGGTCCAGAGAAGAGCGACTAGGCTGATTCCAGGTCTACAGGGGTTGAATTATGAGGAAAGATTAAAAGAGCTGAGCCTTTACAGTTTAAGCAAAATAAGATTAAGAGGTGACATGATTGAAGTGTTTAAAATTATGAAGGGAATTAGTACAGTGGATCGAGACTTGTATTTTAAAATGAGTTCATCAAGAACATGGGGACACAGTTGGAAACTTGTTAAGGGTAAATTTTGCACAAACATTAGGAAGTTTTTCTTTACACAAAGAACGATAGACACTTGGAATAAGCTACCAAGTAGTGTGGTAGACAGTAAGACATTAGGGACTTTCAAAACTCGACTTGATGTTTTCTTGGAGGAAACAAGTGGATAGGACTGGCGAGTTTTGTTTGGCTGAATGGTCTGTTCTCATCTAGAGTGTGTTCTAATGTTCTAATGTTCTAAAGTAAATTTCCCAGCTAAATAAGGTAAAAAATGAAACTTTAGTTGTTCAGAATAATGGAAATAGGGAGGATCTTATAAATAAATCTGACCCCTTGCACTCAAAGTCAAGGTGGAAGTTAAGAACTTAGGTGTGGTCATGGACTGTGATGTATACTTTAAATCACACATTATCTATATTATAGGACTGTATTTTTTCACTTAAGAAATATTACAAATGTTGCATTTTGTTTTTAATTGACTAGATTATTGCAATGCTTTCCTAACAGGACTATCTAAGAAAGACATCAACTGGTTGCAGTTATTTCAAAACACAGCAACAAGAATCTTAATCCAGCAAAAGAAAATCTGAGCACATCTCACTGGCTTTTGCATCAATACATTGGTTACCTGTGTCCTTTAGAATAGATTTAAAAATACTGTGAATGGTGTATAAATCTCAGAAAAATCCTTCCCTTCTCATATATTTTGGAGTGCCTGTCCCCTTACATCCCCAGTCATAACCTCAGGTCATCTAACAATGGTTTGCTTATTATACCGAGAACTAAGCAAAAAAAGAAGTGATGAGGTGGTGGCCTTTTGCTGTTATGCACAAGAAATTTGGAGTACTTTATCGACAGAGATATGCCAGGCTAATACCACTGATCAATTTAAAAAACTATTAAAAATCCACTTTTTCAATTTGGCCTTTTTTTTATATATACAGTATATTTAAATATAATTATATATTAAAATACATGCAAGTCAAGTTTAACAAAACTGCTTTGAAACAATTGGCCATTTCTTAATTCATTTCTGTTCTGCTTCTAATAGATTATATATGCATTGTGTTACCATATACTTCTTGGATGTTCTAGCATTATTAACTCCTACTTTTCTTTTTTGCCACCATCACCTGATCAAAGTACTGTGCAGCTACTAGTGATGATGGAATGAAACAAGACACTCTGTCTATGAGGCTCACTGCATCAAATTGACTAATATGAACATTAAAAAAAGGAAAAGACTGACTTTAGCACTTTTATGTTAGGTAGAATGCCCAGTTGGGGCTGGGTAGTCTTTTGATCTAGAACCCCTTGAGATTTTGTTTTTTCTCCAGCATCTCACCCTTGAAGTTTCTTTTTTTGTTTATTTGATTTTTGTTTGTTTTTTTTTTGTCCTTCCTGGCCATCTGACTACAGATCAGACTTATTTTAATGGACTTAAAAAACTTAGCGTCAAATTAGGTTTCTAAATCTGTGTTATGCAATTGCCTATTGATTCTTTATAAATTATTTTTTTATTTATTATTTTGTCTAGCTTGAGTCCTGTTACTGTTAACCTCTACAGAAAAGATACCAATAAAAAATGTAGTGAGAACCTTATTCCAACTATCAGCAATCATGTTGGTATGGATTTAATCTGGAGATGCTTTGCTACATCATGGCTTCGTCATCACTGAGCAAATCACAGTTTTCTTTATGTCATCCATCCATGGCTAATCAATAAATAAAGGAAAAACTGATTTGCAATTATTCCTTTCAAAGGTGGTGCAACCAGGCATTGAGTCCAAAGGGGTAAATATGGTTCCACATTGAGCATGGAGTACTAAATACCTTCTTTAATACATTTTGTTGTTTTTTCAGTCATGATGCTGTGATTATTGTTTGGAGAAAAAGGCAAATACAAACAAACCTGGAATGATGTTCTAAAAATACAGAAATATATTTGCTTAAAAAATGCTTCACTTAAGAACACATTTATGTTACATATCAAATCAAATGAAGTTCAACAGTCCTTTTCCTCCCAACGCAGTTAAAGAGCTGCGTGAATCAAGAAGCCAGTGTGAACTGGTCCCTTATATGTACTCTAAGACATCAAAAAGATTAACAGGTCAAAATCTCTGGATATTTTTAAAAACAACTTTACTGCTACTCCTCAGGTAAGAGTCCAGATCTATTAATTCCAATTAAAGTCGAAGGGTAGACTGTAATTCCTTATGTTTTGTGGGTGTAACCTATGAGGCAGAGTCACCCTAATGTCTCTGTTGTTGGGTCCTCCTTCTGCCTTTGCATTAAGGTCAGCGAGAGGATCCAGCAGTGGATCATTGAGAGTTGTTTTGAGTTTATTTGTAAGTATTTTTTTCTGCTTTGATTTTCAGTTTACTTATTTATTTTGCTTCCGTTCTTAGATTATTGTCTTTCACATTTCATATTGGTACTTGTTTGCTTTAGATAGTCTTTTTTGGAATACAAAATAAATTCTTCAGTTTATACAGATTCATTTTTTGGACATGTCTTTTACAGTTCCTCTCCCTAGAGGGTTAATTTTCTATAGTTTTGGATGTTATAAGACATTTTGTGAATTTTAAAAGCTAGCTCCTCATTTTGGGCTGCTGGCTACCTAGGGTAAGGCCATCTTTGGTCAGGTCTGTGAAGTTCTGGGTCTGCTTGTGTGGCTTTTGGCGAGGACTTGCCATTTTCGTGACTCCAGTTCACAGCACAGATACAATAAAGTAATGTAAGCATCTGAAGATTACTCGTGTCCCATAATCCAGTTAACTAGTCATATACACACGATGTCCAAAACAACTGTAATTTTTGCTAAAATATTTTTAAAGAAAATACCTCCAGAAAACGTGAATAGCACAAGAACTTGAAGGGCATGCTTTTGAATTGTGTGTCTGCCTCCCAACTCATTCAATGGTCAAGAGTCCTGTATTCAACTTAAAAGCTCAGTCCTCTTTGAACAGGTTTCACTTTTATGCTCTGTTTACACTGTTCTATTTAGGACATTTACCAAAATCACCCCCATGCAGAAAATACACCCCATGTATGTATTTTGATCTGATCATACTTTTGTGCAGTACGGGTGACATAATACAATAATACAATAATAATTGGGTACCTAGGGATTAAGTGACTCAAGAAAAAGAATCTGTTTTTCTAGACATGAAACATTTTACTTTACATGAAACATTTTAGATTATGTTATAGCATGTGGAGTTTGTTGCTATGCAACATACAATTTGTTAATATAAAAGTTAGTAAAAATGGAATGTGCAGATTCCAACACCCATACATCATGACAGCTGCAGAGCAAAGTCTTCCAACCATCAACTAGGATTCTTATGTCCTGTTTCTTCCTAAAAGGCAGTGATATTTGAATCACTTTCATGACAGATTTGATCTACATGTAATGGAAACACAAATATTTTGTCTATTAATGGTAGATTTTCATATCTTCTGACTTCATTAATTTAACAAATGACACAGTAGACTTCTTTGAAGAACGGATATTTTATTTATATGGAATATGAGCAAAAACTGTGCTTGATTGAGATTTCAATGGTTGTATACATCTTGATATATAAATCAATTTGTCTTCTGACTGTCAATATAAGTTGAATGGGTAAATAGAGGAAGATATATGGAAGGCAGAGCCTGCAGTAAGGAGCAGTTGATATCAGTGGTAGTGAGAGTGCACAAGACCATATTTTTGTTGGTTTAAGCAGTTAGCTAAACTTTCTACTGTATAATTTTGCTTTTTCATTCAGTCTCATAAGGTTGCTCTGTGACTTTGTGTGATTTAATGTAGCATTGCTCTTAACAGTAAGTTGGTTTTATCAGCGTCTTGGAGGATCTTACCTTATTTCTGTGTTCAACCACTTAAATCCATAGTTTCCAGCTGTATGTCTCTCTAGGTACCATAGTACCACACACCACTCCACACACTGAAAATAAACACCAATATATGACATCCAAAAGAGTTTATAATCTTGATTATTGAAGAAAAAAGTGTTCACTCTGTTTGCATGGTTATAGCCATTCTCCTCTTATCTCTCTATCATAAAAAAAAATCCTGGGAGAGAAAGACGGGAGACGAGACGTGATCTTCACGTTAAGATCCTGTGCTGAAATTCCATACAGAGAAACCTATCCCAAATTATGGTACAAAGTCATTAAACACATGTCTCACTGACCTCATTAAAAAGATTCAGCATATTGGGACTTGAAAGATTCCAAATATTGTTTTTACAGAAATTCTGAAATAAAAGTGAAACTAATGAAATAGGAACAATTCAAAGAAAAAAAAATCTTAAAAGTATGTATCCGGAAAACCAAACAAAGGGGTTGGCAAGCAAAGCGAGCAGGGGGCGAAGCCCCCTAGTATCTACTAATTAAAATGATCTTGTTTTTAGGTCATTACATAACTTGCTTCAGATCTTCACCTCCTCCTTGGCTTTCATAGTTAATCCATTTTGAAAGTGGGAATGTGCATGAACAAAGCAGGTTTGGTAAGTAGGAGAGGTTTCAAGCAAACAATAATTTTATTAGGAGAAAGATTTATTAATGAGAGTTTGCCAGCCAGAGAACAAGAAAGTATATTTAAAATAAGTAAAAGGTCATTAGACTGAAAATCAATAAACAATTTCAAACCAGCAGGAAAAAACATTATAAAGAATGTCCTTGTATACTGTTGTCCAGGGATCTACAGTGTTAATGGTGACACCAGGGCAACACAGGACAGAGGAATGTGCTGACATAGGCCAGAGAAAGACTGTGTATACATATTAGTGTAGGAGAAAGGGTGCTGGCAAACTCCATATGTACCCAGAGAACTCTACATGTTGATCACTTCTATTTGTTAAGGAATTTAAAATGAAAGTACAAGGCTCATCCTTCAATACTAGCTGGATAATAGTAAGAATAAGAGCACAGAAAAACCACTAAGCTTTCAACTGCCTGCTCTCATTAAAACCCTGGCCTGCATTCCATGTGACAGTGACTTACAACTTAGTTGTTGATTCTAAGGTCCCTTTGTCTTGTGTAGGGATTAGGAAGAAAGACCCCTACACAATAGGTACATCAGATCAAAAAGCTATCTAGTGGCCTGTGGGAATGCTTGTTCTTTAAAGGACCAGGGGCCTCATGCATAATGCCGTGCGTAGAATTTGCATTATAACATGATGTAAGCACAAAAGCCGAAATGTGCTTACACACAGAAAAATCCAGATGCATAAATCTGTGCGTTCACCAACTTCCACGTTCTTCCACTACATAAATCCCAGTCAGGGTGAAAAGTAACGCATGCGCCTACTGCCCCACCCCAACTCCTCCCAGAATTACACCTCTTTGAATATGCAAATCAATATAAATAGCCCTTAAGCGCAGCATTCTGTGAAAAGACAATGGGAAAAGCACAGGGGAAAATAGAATTTCAGCGAATACCAAGTGGAGGCAAAGAAAAATGTACTATTTGTTGGTTTAAACAGTGGTTTAATCAACAAAAGGAAGTCGATTGAGTGACATAGCGTGTTGGAGAAACTCGAAAGCTCAAGTTCACAAAGTTGCACAGTGCCCGAAATAAAAAAGAAGTTTCACTTATCAAAGTTGCTGTCAAAAGGTGAGTCGTAGCCCACCGCCTGAGTTTCATATGAAAGCTCATTAGGGGACAGAGAAAAAAAAAATAGACACACATTGGGAAAAATGCAGGAAATGTCAACTTTAATCTCAAAATTTCCACTTTAATCCAGTAGTTTATTTTGTCACTAGCAAAATACCCGCGCTTTGCAGCGGAGAAGTAGTGTGTTAAAGAAGTAATGAAAAAGAAAAGGAAACATTTTGAAAATAACGTAACATGATTGTCAATGTAATTGTTTTGTCACTGTTATGAGTGTTGCTGTCATATATATATATATAAAAATATATATATACACACACACACACACACATATAAACATATATACATATACATGTACATACATACAGTATCTACCTATATACGTATACACATATATATACACATACATCCACATATATACTGTATATATATATATATATATATATATATGTGTATATATATATATATTGAAATAGTTTTACTGTCAAATAATGCAAAGAGTACGCGACACATGTTTCGCCCTAATTTTGGGCTCATCAGGCATACACACTCACTGCACCCCCTCTCGGGAATCTAACCTCGGACGTCAGCACTAGAGGCGAAGTCTCTTCCGTTGCACCACAGTGTGTGGTTCATTTATTTGAGAGTATGTAGATTGGGTATATAGCAAAATAACCGCACTTCGCAGTGGAGAAGTAGTGTGTTAAAGAAGTTATGAAAAAGAAAAGGAAACATTTTAAAAATAACGTAACATGATTGTCAATGTAATTTTTTTGTGACTGCTATGAGTGTTGCTGTCATCAAGGATTTGATTACCATTATTTCTTTCAATCAGGTTTTTATTTGGAGG